>NC_059194.1:31765790-32003290 GCF_020615455.1 Coregonus clupeaformis
CCCGCACACTCTGAGGGCAGTCTGAGAATAAGCTGCGAAACCACTATCCCCTCTTAGTCCCTTTTTGGTCCAGGACGTTCAATGTTCAGACTATGACAGAGAGAAGGAAGCGCCAATGCAGTCATAGTCTATTCCCTCCCTGTACAGAGCGGAAACCATGTTGTCTGCACACACACACCTTAGTGGGGACAGAACGCATATGCAACGCACACAGGCACACCGAAAATAGTCTTGCCAGGCTGTTGTTCTGTAATTTTAATTCTACCAGCCTCATAAACAGGGCGGTAAATCAGGATAGGGGCTAGGGGTGAGGAGGGGTTAGGTAGGGGGGAGGAGGGGTTAGGTAGGGGTGAGGGCAGGGGACTGGGGGGAGTGGGACACAGAACAGGCAGCGTGGCTCTGGCAGTACAGCTGATTTACACTCATCTCCGGGAGCATTGTAAATCCCCCTTAAGCCCTGAGGCTGAGTACAGGGAACTGGGGCACACACACACTTCAAACACACACACACACACTCCCACACATATATGCACATGCATAAACAGACAGTACACTCACATGCATGTACACCTGCAGATACACAGATGTCTTTATAGACAACCAACATGTGCATATACGGTATGGATGGTCCACTCTCCCATTAGCACATTCAGTCCGACTCAGCAGTGGTCAGGTCAGGGTCAGGGATGTTTTGAGGATGGTCAGTCAGTGAGGTCAGTCAGCACTCAGCAGGCTTTCTGTCTATCCTTAGAATATTGGCCATGTTTATTTTGGACCAGGGTCTTATCCAGACATTACAGTGACAGTGATGAATGCTAACAGTTCGATGGCCTCTACCCTCTACCCTGCCCTCTGACTGCCCCTGCCCTGACCGACATACTGGGATGGTACAGTATAACGTAGAGTACAAGGGAAACTAGAATCAGTTTACCTAACTGCCCAACATCCTGACCTGGACTCTTAGGGTCAGCGTCTTGATGAAACTCCATCCTACTCCGTGTTGAGAACACTTTTAATTGACACTTCTTCTCTTCTCTCTGTGTCCAGTTTAGATGATGTCATCGAAGCTCCTGTCCTGCGGTTGGCTGCAGCAGCTGCTGGTGGTGCTTCTGAAGCTCACCCTATCCTTTGCCGGACCGACCAATGGGACAGAGTGTACGGCCAGAGGTCCTGCCTCCTACATCCTGGTATTTACGGGTCACTGGAGCCCCCAGACGTTCCCTAAACAGTACCCGCTGTTCCGACCCCCTGCACAGTGGTCCAAACTCATAGGTGAGATGAACCACCAGCTCAGTCCAAAATCAGGCCCTAACCACTACCTCTAGACACTTCATGATACCCCCTTGATGATCAGAAAGAAGTGGAAGGGAATACAGATACAGTGTAAATTACTTATAGTATTCCTAATCATATTGGTTGTGTCTCAATGACCTATAATGGCCTCCTCTCTTTGCCTTTTCCCCCTCATGACAACTGGTTGGTGAAAGGAAAGGACACTCATCACTTTTCACCCATAAAGCCCTTTCACGTCACGGCTCACAGGGGAAAGGGGGAAGGAGCGAGGCTATTTTAAACAACAGAGACACAGACATTGATCGATAGAGAGAGAGAGAGAGAGAGAGAGAGAGAGAGAGAGAGAGAGAGAGAGAGAGAGAGAGAGAGAGAGAGAGAGAGAGAGAGAGAGAGAGAGAGAGAGAGAGAGAGAGAGAGAGAGAGAGAGAGAGAGAGAGAGAGAGAGAGAGAGAGAGAGAGAGAGAGAGAGAGAGAGAGAGAGAGAGAAGACCACCCACAATTCTGCATACTCTCTGGGGAAAACCATTTGACAGAGAGATATGGGGAGAGAGAGATACTCAAGGAACTCTTGTGGTGAGTTGACAGACCAGGTAAAATACAAAGGCTGCCTTGTACTCAGCAGCCTTGAGAGTGGCATGTCTCCATTTGTGGTCACCTCCCGTCTCCTGCTGATTTCCTCCCTCATCCTCTCCCCCCTGCGGTCAGGGAGCAGATCAGGGATAGTAGGCCTGGCAGGGATATTGGCTCGGCCTGCTCCTTTCTTCACCTGATCATGTGTTGGAGGTTTGAGGGCTCACAGCTGGCCAGTTAACCTGCTCCGGGCCTCCCCTTCCCCCCATGGCCCGGCCCTGCGGTCCCAGTCCACCTCCACACACACAGGGGGAGAGAGAGAGAGAGAGGCAGTCAGGCTAAACGCTACCAGATGATACAGGGCGGGTACCCCACAGGTTCTCTCTCTTACTTACTCTCTCTCCTTCACTCTATCTCACTCTCCCTCTCCCTCGCCCTCACCCTCTTCCTTCTCTCACTTTTGGGGCTGCTGGGGTCCTGGAGGCAAATAGGGGCTATGATGGTTTTTAGAGTGTGGTGGGGTCAGATTACTTACCTCACTAAAGGAGGGGGGAAAAGGGCATCAGGCTCTACTTGGCTCTGCCCTGCCTCGCCAGCATGGATGGATGGCATATGTGTGCGTGTGCCAGACTTGCTCTCTGCATCATTGTCTGTGGCCGCCGTGGGTTTGTCTGGCTTCCAGAACTCCCTGCCATGCCCTGTCAGCCTGCCAGTGGGTGATGGCCTGTTGCTGCATATAGAGACAGTAACATTGCACATAGGCCCTGGGGACATGGACACGCCTCTGATGACAGACTGGAGTGGGCCAGGGACATGGAGCCCAGGGAAGACAGTTATATAAGAGAGTTATTAGTCACTGAAGAAGAAAAACATGACCCATTTGGGGTCTGGGAGTTGAGGAGGGGAGTCGTTAATTTGCGGGAAGAAATTGAAACGTTACGTGAATCTGAATCTGAATCTGTATTATTGGGTTTCAGGGACTTGACGCTTGTGGGAAACCTGCTAGTATGGAAATTCAATTAAGTGCATAAGTGACGGCGGTTGAGGAGAAACAGGATAGTGTGTGAAGTGTGTTTTTTGGGTGCGTCGGGAGTGTGCGTGTGTATGCACGTGCCTGTGTGTGTATGTGTTTGCATGGATCCTGAGGTGAGGTAATGCAGAGATGTTATAAAAGAGACTGAGACTGTGTGGTCGTTAGTTCATCTGACTGACCCTCTGCTAGCCTTATAACCACTGATCCCGGGCCATGTGTTGTGTGGCTTATAATGGGGAATGACAGGACAAAGAACAGAGATCTGACTCAGAATCAGTTCTTAATAAGGACAAAGCAAGAACAAAGGCAACAATCCCTAGTAAATAGAACAGTGGGAATGTGAGACATCAGAAAAAGGAGGGAAGGAGGTAAACAGTGTGGGGAGTGAAAAAACAGAGACAAAAAAAAAAGAAATGAAAATGAATTTGTATGTGTAAAGAGATCATGAATGCAGTGAGATTAACTGATTCTAGATTAGCGTGATGGCATCAAGGCAAGGTGAAAGGAAGAAAATATGAATTTTCAGAGCATTGGAAAAGTACCTCACTGCCTCCCTGTGTTCTCCCAACAGCTATCACTCACAACGGGCAGCATCGGCTATTTCAGGAAGGGGCGCTGGCGAGTATAGGGGTGCAGAACTTTGCTGAGCTGGGGGTAACTGTGGAGCTGGTGAAGGGGGCGAAGGATGCCAGGAAGAGACGGGAGGTCGGTGCCATGTACAGAACAGCAGGCATCCCCACTGGCATAGGGCACAGCTCCACAGAACTGCTGCTGCAACCACGGAGCCCACTGGTAGGCATCACACACACCCACGCAGACACGCATGATGCATGCACACACACACACACACACACAAACACACACACACACTTCATTGCTTTACATAAACCTCTTCACGACCTTTCCACCATCCGTTCTGCTCTCCGCTCCAACCACAAATCCTTACCAACAAACACACTCCTTAACTCAATCCATTGTCAACTCATGACCCGGTCCCACCACAGGTAAACCCCTTGACTCACTCCACCCTCCCTGGCCAAACACTTCATCACTCTTTTACAGTGCTCCAATCAGGCTAAGTTTAGCATCCAGCCCTACGGCCACAAACGCCCACATCCGTCCTGCCTGGTCTGGACTATGTCTGCTGTCTCCCCTGCTGAACTCAGGGCCCGGGCGGTGGCTTCATGGGGCTGGTGCTGGGGCGGTGGCTTCATGGGGCTGGTGCTGGGGCGGTGGCTTCATGGGGCTGGTGCTGGGGCTGGGGATTGGGGCTGGGGCTGGGGCTGGGGATTGGGCAGGGGCTGGGGCTGGGGCTGGGGCTGGTGCTGGGGCTGGAGCTGGGAGTGAGGCTGGAACGATAGGCAAGGGCTGGGGCTTTGGCTGGGGATTGGGGCTGGGGCTGGGGCTGGGGATTGGGCAGGGGCTGGGGCTGGGGCTGGGGCTGGTGCTGGGGCTGGAGCTGGGAGTGAGGCTGGAACGATAGGCTAGGGCTGGAGCTTGGGGCCTAGGCTGGGGCTGGGGCTGGGTTTGGGGGTGAGGCTAGCCAGGCTAGGTGGGTTCTAGGCTGCCTGGGGCCTGCGTCTGTTTGTTTTTCTTCGCCGTCGCACTTAGTTGATGACTGAAGTGGAGAGAGGGGGAGAAAGGGGGAGAGAGAGGGAGGGAGTGTAGCTCCTGGGGATTTGGAAATATAAGGGGCTCAGAGTGGAGATGGCGATCTACATTTTGTTTATTAGTAACTCCACTGCCTGCCCGCACCTGGAGCCCGTTGCGCAAACAACCCCCATGAAAAGCATCTCTCTCCAGTACTGCCTGCCCCATACTGAAGGCTGGCATTTGTCTGGCATTCTCTGATCTAAATGTGAGGTATGTGGTGTGTGTGTTTGTGCTGGCTTGGCTAATCTGTTTTTAGATCAGTGGGTAGCATGACGGAGAATGGGGGCATGGAGATGTGTGTGTCTTTGTGTGGAACGTGACAACGATGGATCAAATTGGCCTTCTCTGGAAATACACAAAGAGATACACACGTAGGCGTATGCTTATGTGCGCGCGCACACACACACACACACACACACACACACACACACACACACACACACACACACACACTCTCACACATCCTCTTTTCCACAAAGCAAACACTTATGCAATGCTCCAAACATCCTCACATGATTCTCATCTCCATATACATAAAACCCTGTTCTATTTCTGTCAAGCACATCATTGGAACCAGACAGATAACAACAAACAATTCACCAACTACCAGAACCAATCGAGTCTACTCTGCACTAGGAAACCACTGCATTTCTACAGATTAGTGCGACCAGTAATGCATATTTCCCTTAAGCTTCTGGTACTGCCAGGTTTGGGCGGGTTGTGGTTGGGGATTTTTCATTCTCTGGGCCTGGGACGGCTCTGTGGGCCCTGGGGAGAGCATGCCTGGATGGAGTGTGATTGTGATTATGGGACTATAAGTGGGTATCAGTGTGTGTCAACGAGTGTCTCTGTCCTTAAAGTACAAACTGCTGCGCTCGCGGTGGACAGAACGTGTTAAGATAGATACACCGCCTTCCCACTCGCTGCACAGGCCAATGAAATGGATATAGCAGGAGGGATTCCTGGAAAAACCACAGTTTGAGAGAAGGTTTAGAAAGATGAGAGGGAGGGAGGGAGGGAGGGAGGGAGCGAAGGAGGGAGGAGGTCAATGAAGGATTGATTCTGGAAGTGGATGGAAGAGTAGACATGCCCCTGGGCTAGTCGGTGGTCTCTCTAGTCTCTCTGTTTACTCCTCATCCCTCACTGTGTGTCACAGGATAGAAACACACAACTGATGTCATCCTCATTGACTTGCTGCTGCTGCTTCCCAGAGGCCAAACTCTCCACACCACTCCACCCTAATGCACCTAATGCACTTTGATGTCTGCCCCATTCCACCCCGTCCTCCCCCATCCAAGCCTGTCCACCCTAACCCATCCTGTCCCAGCTCAGCCCAGATCCACAAGTAGCAGGCGTCCTGTCCCGAGGGAGGCTGTGCTCTCTTCCTGGTCTTTAATGTGCTGTTTTCTGGGCGCCTGCCACCCCGGAGCCGGTTCCCAGGACGCTTCCTGCATGAGGTCACTGCCTTTCAGGAAACATCCATCACAGAGGAGAGAGGGGAGTAGAGGAGCATTGAGTTTAACCCCACACAGGAAACAGCGGGGTGTGCTGGAACTGGCGGACACACACGTCAGGCTATTACACAACCAGGACCTGTAAAGCCAATGGCCGATTTTGTCCACCTATGTGTGTGTTAGCTTCAGTTATAATCCTGTCTTATTAGCACAGCCAATATTACACAAACATGATCTGAATAGTGTACTGTAACTAAACTCTCTCATTTCCTCTCTCCACCTCCTTTTCTTCCTCCCCTTCCTTCTCCCCACCTCAATGGACACAGCTCTCTCTGATGGTGAAGGTGATCCCTAGCCCTGATTGGTTCGTGGGGGTGGACAGTCTTAACCTCTGCGAGGGCGGCCAGTGGAAACAGGAAATTACCCTTGACCTCCAACCCTTAGACGCAGGGACGGACAGCGGCTTCACTTTTTCTTCACCCAACTATCCCACCGTCCCCCAGGAAAACATCACACGGGTGAGACAGATGACTTCTCCCCTCCTTTCACCTTCACCTGAGGGGGAAAGAGGGCCACGGAGGTTGCCCCTCGCTCTATAATGACTAGGCTTTAAATAGGCCAATTGTAGCCTATATAGGGGAAACTGGATACCTCTTAAAGCCCCCTGTGGTGGAACATTCCCCTAACATGGAAGACTTGAAAGTGTAATTGAACTTTTTCCACTAACATAAAGTCACAGTTAAAGCACACAGCCTTGAATTATTAAGAAGTACCGGTAATAATCTGTGATTAGTGTGTGTTTTAGTGTGTGTTTTAGTGTGTGTCTTAGGGTTTGTTGTTGACCGTTTTCTATATGTTGTTGTCCCCCTCCAGATAACTTCCCAGATGCCCAACCACCCAGCCAACTCCTTCTTCTACCCCCGTCTCACAGAGCTCCCGCCCATAGCCTCCATACGGCTAACCAGACAGAGCCGTTCACCTGCCCGTCAAACTCCCATGTCCAATCACATTCTGCCTCACCCTATCCACCCTCAACGCTTCTCAGGTAGGTTTACATGCACACATCCCCCCATCTATTCCTCTCTTTCTCTTTCTTTCTCCCTCTCTCTCTGTGATCATCACGATTCACTGTATTTCTGTGTTATTCATTCACCACATCTCTTTCCCTCTCCCTCCCTCTCTCAGAGACACCGTTAGACTGTGAGGTGTCTATGTGGTCGTCCTGGGGTCTGTGTTTGGGGCCCTGTTCCAGGGGAGGGATCCGCCACCGTACCCGCTACATCCTTCTGCGGCCGGCTAACGCTGGAACCCCCTGTCCCGAGCTGGAGGAACAGACCGAGTGCATGCCACACAACTGTCTGAAGCGCCAGTGACCCCGACAGAGTAGGGTGAAGTTGCCCCAAGACACTGATTTAAAGTCAGTTTTAGGTTTAGGCCAGTAAGGTTAGGATTCGGGGCGGTAAGCTGATCCTAGATCTGTGCTTAGGGGGAACTTCTAATTGGAGCCACACCCCTGGCAGTCTCCATGGTAACACTGGGACTCTGCCGGACTCTGAAAATGATGCTACACCACACACAGACCACACTAATGCAAGCAATGGACTCTTTCACTGCAGAATGCACCATCTCTAGACCCAGTTTAGTCTTAAGTGGAGGTGACTTTTTGGTGTGGTCTTTATGGAGTACTCTGGCAATCTAAAGACCAACTAGTCCTGACTTGTATTGAGAAACACTGTTGTTGACTGATGACAAGCACCCATATTACAAAAGAGCACAATGACATTATCAGTGGACATGAGAGACAGACAACTATGTAGAGTATCTTCACTTGCACACACACACATGCCCTTGTACATAAATAATACACTCTTACTTTGTGTAAACTGGGGCATTGATTTACATGGGAATCCTATACGATGCTCAGCTCAGTGCACAGCCATCATTCAACATAACCACACAGACAGATTTATAAATACCCCTTTCACAAGACACAACTGATGATGGCTCACTATAGCCCGGTACCCTCGACAATTTGGAGCGAGGCGGTTTTATAAAAGAAAAAGGGATACAGGTTTTAAAAAAACAAGAACAGTTATATCTGTTTTCTCTCTTTTAATTTGTAGGACATATTTTGTATATTTTGTATGTTCTGTTGTATCGTTGTATCTTGTGTAACTCATGAAATAAATAAATATGGAGGTGTTTTCTGTAAATAGAAACTTCTGTGTTATTTGGCTTCTGCCTAGGGAGCCGAACAGTCTTAACATGTTAGTTATGCAACGGCCTTGTCCAAATGTGAAACTGCTGTCACACTGAAGAACGCCCTTGAATTATGTCTAATAGGAGTTCCAGTAATCCACGATGACATTCATTTATTTGTGTCTTGTATGCCAGAGTGTAATTTTAACAATAATGAAACCTCTTTATTGGTCTGGCCAAGGACTTTGGCTACTAAATAAAGACATGGAGTCACTCATAAATATAATTAAACGACATGGACATTGATACTGTGAAGGCTATGTCATATCAACAGAAATACAAGAGGGCAAATCACTACACTCTTCATGTTGAATGAAAGAAATGCATTTGTAGCACTATTCAAGTAAGTAGGCCTAAGCCTTGTCCAAGCCAGAATGATGTACAAGTACACCCACTGGACAGGACGCTAGTCTGTAGCACTATTCAAAGCTCAATAATTGATGATAATAGTGCTGGCTGAAAACGTTTGAAAAAGTTTGAAAGACCTTGTACATAATAAACACTCTTCATAGTCCAATAATTAATTCTCAAGCAACTATTCCTGAATTCTGCAATAATATCTTGCTTTTATTATCTCCATCCTGCTGTGCTGTTGTATGGTGTTTTGAAATGTTGTGGCACCATCTTGTGGTTAACATAGGAACACATAAATTTGCGAGTAGATGACAAGCTCAATCTTTTTTCAATCAAAGTAGTCAAGCTCAATCAATGCAATGCAAGAGCCAAGGTGTGCAAAGTAATTACTGTCAAACAAGACAGGGAAATAAAATATAAAAGGTGAAGGATGAAAATGTACGCTTTACAAGAGGTGCTTCATGGTAGTATTAGAACTAGTTATATGGCTTGTTGTGGCCCAACAGATTTATGGGGCCCCTAAATTATGACTTCAACAGACTGAAGGTCCATTCAGCTAAGTGAATTAATACAGCGTTTCAAAGTTATATAATCTCCAACCGGTATTATTAAAAGACTGTGAACAAAATTGTTAGATACCGTTTGTGGGTGAAGGAGAGCATATGGGGAAGAATTAGCTACTGCTACTAAATGCTGTGTTTATCTGCTTTGTGCTGAGTATAAAACATGTATGTTATGTACGAGCAAAAGTAGTTTTGCGCAACAACAACAAAAAGTAGGATTTCCTTTTAGGCCAACTGTATTTTTTCGAGATATCCAGACTGTTATTTGGCATTCCCGATTGAACGGGTTCTGTGTAGTACACGGATGAGCCAGTATAAGTCGCTGTTGCAATTCACACGCTCGCTAGCTATCTCCGCAGTGGAGCCTAGTAGCTAGTACGAGGAGGAGTGTGTTTGATTGTTGCAATTGCAAGCCTCAATGGCGGATAGAGCGGGATAGCGGCTTTGCGGACAATAATATCTCGGTACTTCTCTATTTGTGGCGTGACTTGGTCCGCCGTATTTTCCCGTGGATCCTACGGAAGAGGGGACTCCGGTGCATGCAGCAAAGTTGCGGTAGTTGAGGTTTAAATCTGTCACTTCTTTTAGGCCGATTTAACCTGGCTAACTGGCTGGCTAGCTAGCTAACAAGCGAAGGAAGTTGCTCCTTCAATTCACAGTGGCTAGCTAAATATGGGAGACTCTCTTGAACTGATTGGGAAGCGAATTCTATTGCTCCTCAACGATGGCAGGTCTGCAGCCGGACCCGAAGCGGAACAGGCCACCTGGACTCGTGACTGGCTCCGGGGGACCGTCCGGGCGGTCAGCGTCATAGGTTTGGCCAGCCCAGGGGTAGAGGTGAGCGGAGGAGAGGCGACAACAACAACAGCAGCTGCGGGGCTGACGGTCAGTGTTTACATAAAAATAACTAACGTTAGCTAGCTAAGAAGCTAATCGCCTGACTAACTAGCTAGCTACGTATTTATCGAAACTGAAAAGTAAAAGGATACAAATAATTAATGGCCCGTTGTTTATGCTTAACTGATATTATCTAAATAACACATTATGAATAGCGAAAGCTAGCCAATGAGGCCGCTGTGTTGCGCTTTCCAGATAACAGCTGTCCTCATAATTTAGCCCGAGGATTTTGGGCCTTCGACAGATTTTGTTAACTAGTTAGCTAGCTAGCCAACTTTAGCGTAGTCTCCAGAATTAAATTAATGTGAAATAGATATAGCCTCATTAAAATGTGAACGTCAGTGTAGAAGATTTGCTTGCCTCAAATAACTGAACGTAGATATTGTTTGGCGATACAGTTAGGCCTACATAGTTAGGTGTAATTTGTTGACGCGTGTATTATCTTCAACGTCATGGTATCAAGTGCATATTTTTCATTCTTCAGTCATTTTTCCTACATGCATGACCCCTTATTATGTGTTCATATCATTTCATATCATTTCATTGATTAATGTGGAAGTTGTAGCTAGAAGATGCTGCAGTTGAGAATATAAATACGTCTGAAAATGCTGTCTGACTTGATGATACAGCATATGATTACAAGGCAGGCCAACATCCAGAACTAGAATTACAGGATAAATAATGTCAGGTGTCTTGTTTGTACCAAAGCAATTGCCAAATCCAGATTTTAGAAAGGGACAGGTGTTGGCTGGAGTAGCTTATCCAGATTAGTCAGCTTTCAAGGAAGTCTCCAGGACCATTCTTGGGAAATAAGCATTTTAACTAGTGCAGATAGTAACTACAGACACCACTCAGTGCTCTCCGCTCCTGTTCTTGTTTCTGTTGGGAGGGGATATGTTACTGTCTGTAAATATGTCTATGTTTTTGAGTTTGCATGGACTGTGTTGGTCATCATAATGTCTATATGCAATGTCTTCTGTGCAGGTTATCAGGTCTTGGTAGGAGGGCATTCTTCAAATCACAGCACTTGTTTCACGTCTCACAGAACCACACAGTTCAAATTCACAAGGCTGTACAAGTTGGGCTTGTATGCTGAGTGAGTCAGCAAGTTTCACATTTAAAATGGACTTCTGCTGACAAATATATCTTGCCCCTGCCTTGAGACCTAGAGTAGAGCATTAGCCCATATAAATACAATCCATTGTCACACTGAGTAGGTTTACATGCATACTAATAATTCAATATTAAACTGATTATGGCTGGAGGCCGAGTATGGCATTAGTCATGTAAACACCTTGCTCTACTTATCTTAATCGGTGTACTAAGGTAATAATCAAAGTAAGCATACACTGATTAAAACACCTGCTGTTCTCTGCAATCTTTAGAATTATTAGGGCATGTAAATGCCTTAATCAGAGTTACAGTGGTGTATTTGATCTGCACATGTGCTAGCACGAGCAGCGCGAGCTTCCTTCTTTTGCAGTTCGGATAAACTCAAAGTATTTATTTTAGAAATAGTTTGTTTTTGAACTCAGAATCAAATAGGTTTCACAAAAATAACATGGTCTGTGGTAGAACGTTTATTTGGATGGCGATTGTCTGCATTTATCAAAGTCCCATCAAGTAGCCTGATAACCTTTCCCTCAATGTCAACAAAACGAAGGAGCTTATTGTGGACAACAGGAGACGGAGGGAGCACGCCCCCATCCTCATCGACCATGGTCGCAGTGGATAGGGTCAAAAGCTTCAAGTTACTCAGCATGCACATCACTCAGGACATGAAATGGTCTCGCCACACCAACATCGTGGTGAAGAATGTGCAACAGAGCCTCTACAACCTCAAATGGCTGAAGAAATTTGGCATGCTTCCCATCCAGAACAGTTTGTGCATATATTATGCAGACATTTTGTGAAATTTTTGGTCTTAGGCCCGCTTGGAGTTTGCCAAAAGGCAACTAAACGACAAGATTCTCTGGTCTGATGAAACCTACACTGCTCAAAAAAATAAAGGGAACACTTAAACAACACATCCTAGATCTGAATGAATGAAATAATCTTGTTAAATACTTTTTTCTTTACATAGTTGAATGTGCTGACAACAAAATCACACAAAAATTATCAATGGAAATCAAATGTATCAACCCATGGAGGTCTGGATTTGGAGCCACCCTCAAAATTAAAGTGGAAAACCACACTACAGGCTGATCCAACTTTGATGTAATGTCCTTAAAACAAGTCAAAATGAGGCTCAGTAGTGTGTGTGGCCTCCACGTGCCTGTATGACCTCCCTACAACGCCTGGGCATGCTCCTGATGAGATGGCGGATGGTCTCCTGAGGGATCTCCTCCCAGACCTGGACTAAAGCATCCGCCAACTCCTGGACAGTCTGTGGTGCAACGTGGCGTTGGTGGATGGAGCGAGACATGATGTGCTCAATTGGATTCAGGTCTGGGGAACGGGCGGGCCAGTCCATAGCATCAATGCCTTCCTCTTGCAGGAACTGCTGACACACTCCAGCCACATGAGGTCTAGCATTGTCTTGCATTAGGAGGAACCCAGGGTCAACCGCACCAGCATATGGTCTCACAAGGGGTCTGAGGATCTCATCTCGGTACCTAATGGCAGTCAGGCTACCTCTGGCGAGCACATGGAGGGCTGTGCGGCCCCCAAAGAAATGCCACCCCACACCATGACTGACCCACCGCCAAACCGGTCATGCTGGAGGATGTTGCAGGCAGCAGAACGTTCTCCACGGCGTCTCCAGACTCTGTCACATCTGTCACATGTGCTCAGTGTGAACCTACTTTCATCTGTGAAGAGCACAGGGCGCCAGTGGCGAATTTGCCAATCTTGGTGTTCTCTGGCAAATGCCAAACGTCCTGCACGGTGTTGGGCTGTAAGCACAACCCCCACCTGTGGACGTCGGGCCCTCATACGACCCTCATGGAGTCTGTTTCTGACCGTTTGAGCAGACACATGCACATTTGTGGCCTGCTGGAGGTCATTTTGCAGGGCTCTGGCAGTGCTCCTCCTTGCACAAAGGCGGAGGTAGCGGTCCTGCTGCTGGGTTGTTGCCCACCTACGGCCTCCTCCACGTCTCCTGATGTACTGGCCTGTCTCCTGGTAGCGCCTCCATGCTCTGGACACTACGCTGACAGACACAGCAAACCTTCTTGCCACAGCTCGCATTGATGTGCCATCCTGGATGAGCTGCACTACCTGAGCCACTTGTGTGGGTTGTAGACTCCGTCTCATGCTACCACTAGAGTGAAAGCACCGCCAGCATTCAAAAGTGACCAAAACATCAGCCAGGAAGCATAGGAACGGAGAAGTGGTCTGTGGTCACCACCTGCAGAACCTCTTCTTTATTGGGGGTGTCTTGCTAATTGCCTATAATTTCCACCTGTTGTCTATTCCATTTGCACAACAGCATGTGACATTTATTGTCAATCAGTGTTGCTTCCTAAGTGGACAGTTTGATTTCACAGAAGTGTGATTGACTTGGAGTTACATTGTGTTGTTTAAGTGTTCCCTTTATTTTTTTGAGCAGTGTAGATTGAACTGTTTGGCCTGAATGCCAAGCGTCGCGTCGGGAGGAAACCTGGCACATCCCTACTGTGAAGCATGGTGGTTGCAGCATCATGCTGTGGGGATGTTTTTCAGCGGCAGGGACTGGGAGACTTGTCAGGATCGAGAGTAAGATGAACGGAGCAAAGTACAGAGATCCTTGATGAAAACCTGCTCCAGAGTGCTCAGGACCTTAGACTGGGGCGAAGGTTCACCTTCTAACAGGACAACGACCCTAAGCACACAGCCAAGACAATGAAGGAGTGGCTTCGGGACAAGTCTCTGAACGTCCTTAAGTGGCCCAGCCAAAGCCTGGACGTGAACCCGATTGAACATCTCTGGAGAGACCTGAAAATAGCTGTGCAGCAGCGCTCCCCATCCAACCTGACAGAGCTTGAGAGGATCTGCAGAGAAGAATGGGAGGAACTCCCCAAATACAGGTGTGCCAAGCTTGTATCGTCATACCCAAGAAGACTCAAGGCTGTAATTGCTGCCAAAGGTGCTTCAAAGTACAAGGTCTGAATACTTATATAAATGTGATATTTCATTTTTAAAAAAAATATATATACACATTTGCAAACATTTCTACACCCATTTTTTTGCTTTTGTCATTGGGGTATTGTGTGTAGATTGATGAAAAAACAATTCCATCCATTTTAGAATAAGGCTGGAACGTAACAATGTGGAAAAAGTCAAGGGGTCTGAATACTTTCCAAAGGCACTGTGATAAACCCCTGTTTTTGCTTTGTCATTATTGCGTTTTTATACTGCTACAGTGCTATTTGGGTTGTTAATTGGATTCCTGCCACCATTCTTGATTACTTGCTTTTTTTTCTTCTTTTCTTTACAATTTAATTGTTTGACTTTTGACTGCATTGTTAGGAGCTAGTAACATAGGCATTTCGCTGCACAGCTATACACGACCAATACACTTTGATTTGATTTCAGATGTGTCCATGTAAACAGGATTATATGGGGAGATTGTTCTTCTTGCAAAGCATGTAAACGTTGGACTATTCAATAATCGCATTGTGTGCATTTAACCATACTCACTGTAATCCTTTCTTATCAATAATGTTGCACTAGGCTACTTATTGACGACGAGGGTCAAATGAGAAAGTGAGACTGGGTTTGAATTGACTTGCCTATTTCTAATGATTGACTGCTCTTCCTGAGTGAGATGACCTTGCCCAGACTTGGGGGAGTAGACATGCTGTGTTTGAGTCACTAGTGCTGCCCGGGCTCTGCTGACTGTGTATGATCCTACCAAGGCCTGTCCTGCTGACTGTCTGTAGCCTGTCCGTGGCTTCTCTTCTCCCATCAGCCCATTGTTGTCAGTGTTTGTCTTACCTCTGCTCTTTTGAAAATATACTCCTAACATGTCACCGAGCCTGTTAGTATAGCTAGTCTAACAGAAATGGCAGCACTCTCCCACCATCTTTCCCCTCCATTCTCTTCCCCCGTCGTTTAGGTGTTTGTGGAGTTTGAGGACTGTGCATGGCGCAGGCGGTCCTGGGTACAGGTTTACGGGGAGGAGGTGAGAGCTGTACTGGTCGAGTCCTCCATCGTCTGGGCTAACCGCAGCAGCAACCCCAACCAGAACCACCCTGCAGCTGGGGGAGCCCCTGGGACAGCCTGGCCTGCCCTGGTGAGTAGCCACCCCCTCTGGCTTAGGATTGACCAAATAATGTTTTGACCATAACACTATGAGCTAAGCCAGTGGTTTTCAAACCTTTCCTCTCAGACCCTGCAGAAGTTTCACACTTTTGTTGTAGCCCTGAACTACCTCACCTGATTTATCAATTGAAGGACTTGATGATTTGTTGACATGTTGAATCAGGTGTGCCATCTCTGGGATAGTTAAAATACATGGAACGGCTGGGGTTCCCCCCGAGGAGAGGTTTGAAAACCACTGAGCTAAGCAACCGATCTGGACCAGTTGCCAACAGCATGATGGGAGGTCACCTACATACACATCTGCTGGGGGAGGGTATTGGGTCATGGGCTGTAAAACAGGGTTAAAGTCCTGGTAGCAGATAATGGACCATAACAGATATTTATGTAGTTGGTGCTGTATATTAACTAATATACATTGGTTCCGAAGTGGGATTGTTTCCGAAGTTAGAGCTGATTTGGACAACCTCAAACCCAACCTTTAGAACAACATAATATTACAAGCATTTGATTTAAGAATTTGTAATTTGGGAATGCTTTCTTGGGGTGCTCTTAGTTTTTATTATATGCGTTTCTGGCATTGAGAAATAGGTGCTACACTCCATTTAAGGTTAGTTCAGAGGGTGCATGTATGATGCATGCACTCTCCTCTCACACTCCCTGGCTGGCTCCCTGAGGCACACCTGCACCTTGAAGTGAGGCCAGGCCAGCTTGTGGAAATGCAATTGTCCCAGCAAGGGATGTCTGGAGGTGCTGTTAGCATTACATAAGATGCACTCACTAATCAACCAGCTGCTCCTCTCAATCGAAAAACAGCTCAACGTGCTCCCTCATGCTTTGCCAGATGGTAAAATTAGAGATAATTATCCAGCCACTCCAGCAATTAACAGATGGGAATGTTAGCCTACATAATATCATTCAGCCTTTAGAGTTAGTGGTTCTTTTCCTAACGATGTTCCTCTTCCTCCGCTAGACGTTCCGGTCTCTAGTGGACCGTGTGGGTCTGGGTTCCTTGGTCCCTGTGGAGTTCTTCGGGAACAGAACCCTCAGCATCCTCCCTGACGGGAATTCACTCCAGAGATTTGAGGTGGGTTTACTCAATGTCGTGTGTGTCAACTTTCGTTTGAAGTGTGTGTGTGTGTGGTATCACTCTGTGACTGTCTGTGTGTTTTGTCTCACTCTGTAGGTAGAGAAAGACGTGAGGCACTCTCTCCTGCTGGAGCAGCCCTCTCTGCAAGCTGCAGTGTCCAGCTGGCACAGTGACTTTGAGCTGCAGGAGATCCTCAGGAAGGGTTAGTCTTTGTTAGACTATTATCTCTGGAATGAATGGAAACCTATTGTACTATGAACTGTGTCCTGTGCGCTTTGACTTTCCTCCTGCCTTTCATTGCTCACCCATGTATTCCTACACTGCAGTTCTCAATACAGGCTTTTTCTAGCATCTACTCCTCAAACCTCTACTTCTTCTCCTCTTTTCTCCACAATACCGTCCTCTCTTCTCACTTTTCAATCCCTCCATAATATCCTTCTGGCAAACCACTCTACGGGTCTTTGAGCTTTGTCCTGCTGGTTGCGTTGTGTGTCTCTCTCCAGGCTCCTACACCATCCAGGGCAGGAGGGTTCAGGTTTACCAGTGTGAGTTTGACGAGCACTGGGCCCTGGGCCTGGTCTCTCGGCATGACCCCAACTCACACATCATGGAGATCACCATGGACCAGGTACACACACACACACACTGCCTGGATGTGCTTTTCGTAGTACCTTTGGATGTTACGTAATATGGCGGAGGTGTTGATGGTTGTTAAGTTATTATTGTGTTCTAGGGAGAGGAGACCCAGGTGGTGGATCCACGGGTAATGCACGTGATGCTAGCTGAAGATCACTTTGATGAGGTCAGTTGGATAAAGTATACTGTCCTATTCCTCCCTTCTTGCTTTTGTTTTCAAAATACTTATGCGTTTGTTGGTTGACTTGTTTGTGTTTTCCTCGAATCATTTTTACATTGCTCCTTCCTCTCCTCGGTCAGAACGGCAAGAATGCTCGGCGGAGGAAGGAGAGCGATGGAGGGAAGGGCGAGAGCGGCCGTAGACGGAGGACAGCCTCGGAAGGCGAGGAGGACGTGACTCTGAAGCGTTTTAAGGGGGCGGGAGAGGGAGCAGCGGAGGGACAGAACGGAAGCGGCTCCACCAAGGGGATGGTGACGTGGGGAGCAGAGGTAACAACTGGAGGCGAAGACGGAGGAAGCAGAGTGAACAGCACTACCAACAATAATGGCAGTTCCTCTGAAGTCACAGAAGGTCACGCCGCCCCCGAAAAGCATTTCCTCCCAAATGGACCAAACGAACGCTCCGCCGCGGTACCCTAAGGAGAACGGACGCACACAGGACAGACAGGGGTCTGCCGACTCAACCTCTACAGTCACCCCCACCCCACCCCCCCTCAAACCGGCCCCCTCCCCATTCTCCAACACCTCCTTCCCCTCTCTGGGCCAGATGCCCAGCCTTGTCCCTGGAGCTCCGGCCGCCAAGCCTTCCCCAGCACCCCCAACCCTAGAGAGCGAGGAGCCATCTCAGTCTACCTACCCCAAGACGGCTGCCCTGGTGTCCCCTGGCCCGGTGACCATCTCGTCCCCATCGCAGGGCAGTGCCCCCAGCGTGGCCCTCTCTGCCACCCTGGGCTTCAGCCCCAAACCCACCGCCTGGACAGGACCACCCAACCAGACGGAGGTGAGTTAGTAACATTTAACATGACTTTGCTTTAAACCTGTGTAGTAACACTATAATTACTTAGTAACTACTAACCATAATTGTTCTGTCACTAATATGCTATTTCCTTATCCTGTTCCTTTAGGGCTCTAAGCCCATCCTGGCTGCGGCTGGGTTCCGGCTGCCCCAGTCCAAGCCTGCTGGTGCTTCTGTGTTCGGAGAGGTAAGCTCCCAGACCAACGGTTCCTCCAACACAGCGTCAGCCTCCCAGGACACCTCCAGACCCTTCGGCTTTGCCTTCAGAGGCGCCAAGAACAACGAGGCCCAACCGCAGCAGCAAGACCAGAACTTATTCTTCCAGTGTATGAGTCAGAAGACTGGCCAGAATCCTGGTGGTCCTAATCAGAACCAGAGTCCAGGCCTAGGTCAGAGCCAGGCTAAAGACGCCAACTACTTCACAGCAGTGTCAGAGAGCTTGACTAAGGAGCCTCCTAGCCTGTTCAAGCCCTCCGCCTCCACAGAGGGACTCAAAAAGACTGTTCTGGCCCCCGCGTCAGCTGGCCTGTTTGGCTCGGCTACAGCTCATCTCAAAGAGCAGTCTAAAGTGCCTGAGACCCAGCCGGCAGGCAACGGAGTGCTCAACAAGCCTTTCGGAGGGGACCAACTCTCGCCTTCCTTCAGCAGCGGCTCTGGGGGGATGAGGAACTCTGTTCTGGGAATGGGGGCGATTGGCACCCCCCTGGCTCCGGCCTCTGGAGCTCTGAGTGGCGCTAACAACAGGAGTGGCACTAACGGTGGCGTGGTGGGTGGCTTCGGCACCAAGACAGACAGCCACCAGAACCTGTTCCTCCAGGGCTCCAAGGAGCCCTCCAACCCCTTCCTGGCCTATGGGGAGAAGCTCTCCCACAGCCCCTTTAGCGGCAAACCATCCCCTCTGGAGCCTGAGACCCTGGGCCCTGCCTCTGCCTCGGAGAGCAAACCCAATCTATTCACAATGGCAGAGCCGCCCAAGGGCATCCTGTCTTCCCCCTTTGCCTCCCTCTCAGGCGCCGCTGCCTCCAGTTCTTCCTCCCCGGTACCTGCCTTCACACAGAGGCCCCAGTCTGACGCCCCCTCCAAGCCCAAGGAGGGCGCCTCCACAGGGGAACAGGGCTCCTCAGCTGAGGGTGGTTCTCTGGATGACCGGCCCAGCTCCACCTCGGGCTTCCCGGTGTTTGGGAGCGCCGTCCCTGGGGGGAGTGGTGAGGACGCGCCCATGCCATTTGACCAGGGCCAGGCCCAGAAGTTTGCCCTGGAGGAGCGAGGCCAGGCGTCTAAACGGGACTCTGACTCCAGTGATAACAGCGACCTGTCAGACCTGAGTGAGACTGAGGAGGGGTTGGAGAGAGGGCAGGCCCCTGGGGGCCTCCCGGGGCCCGTCAAGGAGGGAGCCATGCTGCTGCAGAAGGGTAAAGGCCCCGGGGTGGCCAAGAGCAGGCCACGCAACAAGCCCTTCAAAGGTAAGACCTGGAGCCTCAGGATAGGGCTCTGATAATAGAAGTATTCCTACAGTACATCAATGCATTCATTAATCATTTGTAGCATGTCATTCGTCAATGTCGAGGCAAGTTAGATTGTGGTCTGGGTCATGAAAAGTTAACAAGATTGATGGTAAAGAAAAGTTGCTGACCAACTCTTCCCTTATGATTCCATTACCCTTTCCTACACTCTTTGATGAATAGGTTGTCATTGCATTGTTTTGTATCGCTTCATATTCGAATTAACTCTTCGGTCCTTCCTTTTTCTCCAGTGGGCCAGTCAGTGCTGAAGGACGTGACTAAGGTGCGCCGTCTGAAGCAGTCAGGAGAGTCGTTCCTGCAGGATGGCTCCTGTATCAACGTGGCGCCCCACCTCCACAAGTGTCGCGAGTGTCGCATGGAGCGCTACAGGAAGTACCGGGAGCAGGAGCCTGATGACGACGACCCCAACGTGGCCTGCCGCTTCTTCCACTTCCGCAGGTACCGTTTGTGTGTGTGTGTGTGTGTGTCTGTGTACCAAAGACTGTGTGTGTCCAAGCACTGTGTGTGTGAGGAATATGCTGTGGTGTGTATCCTCTTACAAGGAATGCGACAATAACAAATATCAGTCATTTTATCAACCTCAATTATAATCCAACATGTTCTACTCTCATCTAAAACATACGTCCTGCACTCCTCTGTCCTCCAACCTCTTACCTTTGCCTCCTACCCAGGCTGGCGTTCACGCGTAAGGGCGTCCTGCGTGTCGAGGGCTTCCTGAGCCCCCAGCAGAGCGATGCCATGGCCATGGGGCTGTGGCTTCCCTCGCCGTCCGTACAGGAGGGCCTGGACCTGGACACCTCCAAGTACATCCTGGCCAACGTGGGAGACCAATTCTGTCAGCTCGTCATGTCTGAGAAGGAGGCCATGATGATGGTCGAGCCTCACCGTGAGTAGTCTTAGTTTGCGTCCAAAATGGCACCCTGTTCCCTTAATAGTGCAATACTTTTGACCAGGGGCCATCTGTCTGTGTCCTACAGAGAAAGTGGCATGGAAGCGTGCGGTGCGCGGCGTCAGGGAGATGTGTGATGTATGTGAGACCACCCTCTTCAACATCCACTGGGTCTGCAGGAAGTGTGGCTTCGGGGTGTGTCTGGACTGCTACCGGCAACGCAGGAACCGCCCTCTGGAGGGTGAGAGTCATAGAACTCCATATAGAATTACAAGGGAATAAGCAGGAAATCTGAGTATCCTCAACCAGGATTTTTGGAAAACCAGGGGAGGATTCTCAGATTTCCGGTTTATTATTCCCTTGCAATTTCAGGAATCTTCCAACCAGGATTTCTGAAATCCCGGGGAATGTTGGGAAAGTTACCGGAATTGTGCAACCTTAGTCTCAACACACAGGGACGGGCTGGGGTAACACTGAGGGGGCCCTGTTATTGTCCAGTTCACCTGCAGTGTTAGCCTGTAGTGGTCTTTTAGTGATGTTTGTTTTTTGTTTTGAAGTAGGAAAGATTTAGCTGCTGCTTGTTAAGAAAGGATCGGTATAAGATGTACTTTATTGTACATGAACGTACAGAGAATGGACATTTTCTATTTATGAACAACCCAACCCCCCCAAGACACGCGTATACCCAGAGGGGCTGGATGCAAGGGGTCAGCTGCAGTGCAGCGGCCCTTTTCTAAATGACCCTTCTTGTTTTATCTCTCAGAGGTGGACGAGGGGCCTGATGACGAGGTGTTCTCCTGGTTGAAGTGTGTCAAAGGACAGAGACACGAGCCCCAGAGCCTCATGCCCACACAGATCATACCTGGAACAGGTAACACGGAGCAGGATACCTATAGAAGCCTAGGGCCCAAATAGACCCCTAAGCACTTGTGGATATCTGAGAGGATTTTACTGTTGTTAACAATATGGGAATAGCTCCACCTTGCTCTCTAATAGGCTCAGTGGAAGTTTAACCATATTCCTTATACCAACCAAATCCTCTCAGATCATAGGGCATATAGGATTGGGCCTAGAACTGGGGCCTGGAGTCTTTCCTGCTCATGTCACATGGTCCGGACAAACTCCCAGCCCAAACTATAACATCCAATTATTATGTCTTGTATCTCCATAAGAGTTCTCCCATATTGACTTTTCTCTCTCTCCCTCAGCTCTCTATAACATAGGGGATATGGTGCACTCAGCCCGGGGAAAATGGGGCATCAAGGCAAACTGCCCCTGCACCAGCCGGCACCACAGGCCCCTACTGCGCCCTAGCGCCCCCAACGGCATATCACAGGTACTGCACCCCCCCTTTTCTTTTATGTTGTACCAAGATGTAGAAGATCAATATTTAAATGTTTTACCATCCACGTATGGTTTTGACTTGTTTTACATATTGGTTGTCAAGGGCTTGATTAGAATGCAGTATGATGTTCCTTATTGCTGTCCCAGCAGTCTGCAGTGTCCTCCAGCATGGGGAGCAGTGGTAGTGGACCAATTACAGGTGGTGGGGGGCCAGCGGGTTCAACCACTCCTAAACCAGAGGGGGGGGAGACGACAGTGGTCAAAACGGAGTCTACATCCAGCACAACGTCATCCGAGGCGGGAGGAGGAGGGGTTGATACTATCTCCACCAACAGTACCAGTGCCCCCCCTAACTCTGCCCAGACCGCCACCCCCAAGGACCCCCGCCCCTCCACGGGTGAGGGCAACTCCACCGCCCTGCACTGGCTGGCAGACCTGGCCACTCAGAAAGCCAAGGTGGAGGAGACTAAAGGTGAGAGGGCCAGGAGAATAGCATCTCTTTCACTTCATCTTATCTCAATCCTAACTCATATTCTCGATGATACTCTCTAGATGATACTCTCTAAATGTATTGTACATGTGTTTGGATTAGAACATCTCTAACCATCATCTTCCCTTGTCTCTTCTCATCTACACCCCTCTAGACTCTGGGTCGCTGCGCTCGGTGATGGGCCAGGACACACGTTCTCCCTTCGGCCTTGACTCGTTCAACGCCCTGTCCAAGCCTTCATCCTCCTCCTCTTCCTCCTCTAGTCCTAAGCTGTTCAACAGCCTGCTGCTGGGCTCCAGCAACACCCAGCCCAAACCAGAGGGCTCCAGCCTCCGAGACCTGCTCAACTCTGGTCCCGGGAGGCTCCCCAAGGCCCCCGGAGACACTGGAATACCCTTCCCCTCAGTCTTCTCCACTTCAGCCGCTGTGAGTGTCTTTCAGCTTTCCACAAATGTAGAATGTCACAGAATGCCCAGATATGGATCCTTCCATAATGCCTAGAGAAATAGGGACATTACAGTGGACCATTCCAGAATTCTTAGATTCTATACACAGTTCTAGGTTGTTTCCCAAATGGCACCCTATTCCCTATATAGTGCACTGCTTTTGATCAGAGCCCTATGGGAGCTCTAGGGCCCTAGACTGCATGTCTAACCCCTCCTCCCTGTCTCAGGGGGACAAGATGAAGGGCAGCCTGCCTAACTTCCTGGACCATATCATTGCCTCGGTGGTGGAGACCAAGAAGGCGGAGGGCCGGCGTACGGGCGAGGGGGGCAGCGAGCTGGGCGGGGTGGGCCGCAGGGACGGGGTGATGGGCCTCAGCGTGCTGGACCCCCACACCTCCCACTCCTGGCTCTGTGACGGACGCCTGCTCTGCCTGCAGGATCCCTCCAACACCAACAACTGGAAGATCTTCAGAGAGTGCTGGAAACAGGGCCAGGTGAGAGAGATCTCTCTGTGGGGTAGAAAGGCGATATCCCTATGAGAAAATACTTTTAAAATGTGTATTTTTAACATTTTGTGCTCACCGAGAGTAGTAATATGGCGGTGTGAGTAATATATAGTAATATGGTGGTGTGAAAGAGGGAAATAGAGTGGGAGAGTAGTTGGGGATGAAGTTTGGAAGAGGGAGATGTGTACTGTGAGAGATAAGGTGATGATGATTCTGTTTGAATTCTTTCCCTCCCCGTCTCTCCAGCCGGTCCTAGTGTCTGGTATCCATAAGCGTCTGAAGGGGACTCTGTGGCGGCCTGAGGCCTTCAGTGAGGAGTTTGGGGACCAGGATGTTGACCTGGTCAACTGTCGGAACTGTGCCATCATTTCTGACTTCAAGGTCCGTGACTTTTGGGACGGCTTCCAGGTCATCTCCAGTAAGTAACGGGATCATTTATTCATTCATCCACTCTTTTATTTGTTCATTCATTCATCTCTCCTTATCTCTCTCTCTTCAGAGCGTCTGAAGGGTAGTGATGGCCAGCCCATGGTTCTGAAGCTGAAGGACTGGCCTCCTGGAGAAGACTTCAGAGACATGATGCCTACACGGTTTGATGATCTGATGGACAACCTCCCCCTCCCAGAGTACACTAAGCGAGACGGCCGTCTGAACCTGGCCTCCCGTCTGCCCAACTTCTTTGTCAGGCCAGACCTGGGGCCTAAGATGTACAATGCCTACGGTGAGAGAGAGCAGAGATGGAGAATATGCGAGATTAGTAATGAGACTATTTACTCTTTAAAGGGATGTCAGTCTCTGATCAGTTTTTATTTCCTCCTTTTACATTCTCTTTTTTACACCTCTTCGCTCTCCATGCTTCCTTCTATTACACCTTCCA
This sequence comes from Coregonus clupeaformis, assembly GCF_020615455.1. Lineage (NCBI taxonomy): Eukaryota > Metazoa > Chordata > Actinopteri > Salmoniformes > Salmonidae > Coregonus > Coregonus clupeaformis. Next base: position 31,789,924 of record NC_059194.1, read on the forward strand.
TCTCTCTCTCCCCCCTCCGTCCCTCCCACTCTCCCCTCCGTCCCTCCCACTCTCAGGTCTGATCGAGACAGAAGACCGGAGTGTTGGCACTACCAACCTGCATCTGGATGTGTCTGATGCCGTCAACGTCATGGTGTACGTGGGCATCCCCGAGGGAGAGGGAGACCACGTCAAGGGTGAGTAGGACCAACACACTCGCATTGTGAAGCAGAAATTAATACACACTCACAGCAACACTGACTCGCACAGCTGACTCATTCCAGCATTGACGTACGTCACACTCAACCACGTGTCAAACACAAGGCCAATGACACATTTCTATCCGGCACGCACAATGATTTGGGTTGTCAATTCATTTTTGGCCCGCTTCCATACAGTCCCAGCAAGCACTGCCAACGTCCTGCGCGCCAAAGGCAGTGCGTTGCCACACCCACCCACGAGCCAGCCAGTGTGCTGTATCATATTATCACTAAACATTTACAGCATCCCGACTGTTTTCGTTAATAGCACTGACCGATTCTTCTACCGGATCGAAAGTTAAAACATGTTGGAGTTAATGTTGATGCCAAGTTTCGGTCGAACGTGTCATTGCTGTACTACAGGAAATGTCATATTTGTTGTCCAAAGTTTGAAAATGTATGCACTCACTAACTGTAAGTCGCTCTGGATAAGAGCGTCTGCTAAATGACTAAAATGTAAAAAGTGAAATGATTTATATGCTAATATAAATTAGTACTAAAGGACACTAGGCCTATAAATGAATCAACAGTTGAGTCATCTACTCTATGAAATTACACAGCCTGATGCGCTCGCATCAGTGTATTCAACGTCAATTGCGCTGCGTACGTGTCTCATTTATAGCGTGTAGCAGAGGGATAGTGTCCAGACACATGCCACAAGTCCTAGGCTACTAAAATGTTGTAGTCTGGCTTTGGTTTTTAAAGCTTGACAATGAATAACCAAAAAACTTGCAACAAAACACCATGCGAAGGGGAAACATGTAGGTCTGTTACAGCAACATTTCAGCAGTAGCCTAGGCTGGCTACTCAACTGCAATACATTTTGAGCGCACCATACAGCAATGCTGCATTCAACTGCACCGGTGATCCATGCGGCGCGAAAAATGTAAAACATGTTTTAAGTTTAAATGTTACAACAACCTAGTGAACCTACTTACTTTGTTATTAGTCGTTTTGTAGTACTTTCTGATTAGGGTCGCAGCATATTATGCATATCTGCAAGCATAGCAGCGAAGGCTGGACAAATAATATTTATCTTTAGTTTTATTTATGTTAAAATGTTATATACAGCATCCTATGTACGTTTTTAAGTGGACATTATAAAAGGGCATATTTAAAAAATAAACAATGGCCAGTTTGGGTCGCAGTTGTATGCACTACATAGTTGATTCAAATTATCAAAGCTCGATGATTATTTGAAACGGCTGTGTAGTGCTAGGGCAAAAACCAAAACGTGCACCCCTTGGGGTCCCGAGGACCAGAGATTGGGAAACCCTGGTTTCGCAAAATCTTCCAAAAATATGTTAACTGTTACAACATTTACATTTAAGTCATTTAGCAGACGCTCTTATCCAGAGCGACTTACAACCACATGGGCTCCGAAATCACCCACTCATATATAATTGGATTTGAGAGGCGCTCCAAAGTTTTCTATAGGAAAGTCCATAGGTTCACACAAAGATCAAATACCCTCTACTGTCCCATTCAGCATTTCCAATTTCTGGAGACGAAGGACAGGAAGCCATTCCTCAGCATTGAGACAGAATAATGGTCTACATTTTCAATTTAAGCCTGTCTTCAGTCACTCCTGTAGCCTTCCCCAGGTTTCCCACCCTGGTCTATATTACTAGAGGCCTCTGACTAGAGTATAACTTTATTGATCCCAACTTGGGACATTGTTTTATCACCTCTAGCATCATCAATGATTACAAGGACAAGACAAGGATAGATGACATACACATATTAGGACACATTAAGGCACCTGCACCTTAGTAGCCATAAAAGAGAGACACATTTAAAAAAGGTAAGAAATGCTGTTTTCTATCCTACTCTGGTGAAACAAGCCCAGCGAGGCTAACCCATGCATCAATGGACAGAACCCTGGAAAGGCCCTTTAATGGGTCTCACATGTTGATTGTGGTACAATTTCTCGTTCACAGAGACTGATATCGCTGGATGTAAAGGTCTGTGCATTTTTATAACGTTATCACCTCCTTAGCATGCCTTTCTTCTTGACTAACTTCCCCCTTCTCTCTCCTCCACTCTTCCACTCCCCCTATCCTCATGTCCTCTCCCTGTGCGGTTGGGGCCAGAACACTACGGTGGCTCATCCGTCTGTTTGTGGTTTATTTGTGGTCTGAGTGGGGTCTGCCTGCGGTCTTCCCTCCAGTGTAGACCTGACCTTCAGTAACCCTCTGATAGTCAGTCAGTCAAACTCTGTTTTAAAACCTTTTAACACAAAAACATTGTTTTTCTTTTCATGCTGTTAGATGCTAGTGATTCTTTCCTTGTATTGCATATTCTGTTATCTGGGACGACTGGTGTTTGGCCTTGACTGTTGGGGAGCGCTAGATGTATGAAGGTCCCTGTAGCTCAGTTGGTAGAGCATGGCGCTTGCAACGCCAGGGTTGTGGGTTCGTTTCCCACGGGGGTCCAGTATGAAAATGTATGCACTCACTAACTGTAAGTCGCTCTGGATAAGAGCGTCTGCTAAATGACTAAAATGTAAGGTGTAGGTACTGTCTGTCTGTATCCCCTCACAGGTTCACTGACTCAAGGAGAGAACAGAGCAGTAGCTTGCTAGCTGACCATCTTTGGAGTCACATTCCCCCCTGACTGATTTCTCTTCCTAGAGGAGAGATGCGGGGGAGAGATAATCAAATTGAACACAGATTACCGTGACAAGCATCTGAAGCATATGTAGCTGTACTGGACTCGATGCCTAACTGAGATGAAAGTCAGAGAAAATGAGCACACACACACACACACAATCTCTCCCACACACATGCAGGCAACTTGATCTATGGCATTCTGTGGATAATTTGTCCAAGTGACCGGAGTGTGAATAATACATGTAGCTCCGTTAGTGTGGTGTAGTTGTTTAGTCCCACTCCTCACTAGCCACCTAAATGTTTATTTGATTAGTAATTGATGAGCAACTCTGAATACGTTACAAATGGCACCCATTTTGACGAAAGTAGTGCATTACATAAGGAATAGGGTGCCATTTGGAACATAACCTCTGTGTTGTGGTCGAACCCATAGCTGCCACCGGCCAACAATGATGTCATAGCAGGGAGAGTCCATTTCCCCCTGCCAGCCCAGCGTCCCTCTGATTGTGGATGACTAATGATGAATCAGCACTTCACCTAGGCTTTTGTCTCAAATCACACCCTATTCCTCCTGTAGTGCACTACTTTTGACCAGGACCACAATGTTATGGTCAGAAGATGGTGTACTACATAGAGGAATTGGTAAAGGGTGTCGTTTGAGATGGAGCCTTATGATTCTGACATAGTGAATGAGCACTTCTCCAGATTAGAAGGATTGTAGTGTAGTGTTTTCCCTTCTGTGTCTACAACTGTAGGATGTGAAGGTGTGCGGTACTTCTGTGCTTTGTGATGTTTAGTGTTGTACTTCTTCTTTCCTACATCATGCCCTTTGAACATGAACTCTATCAGTGACTGACCGGTGCTGGTGTTTTCTCATCCCTGTCTCTCTCTGTGTGTGTGGTCCTGCAGAGGTGATGAGCACCATCGAGGAGGGTGACGTAGATGAGATGACCAAGAGGAGGGTGTACGAAGCCAAGGAGAAGCCCGGGGCACTCTGGCACATCTACGCCGCCAAGGACGCCGAGAAGATCCGCGAGCTGCTCCGCAAGGTCAGGGTTCACTGTCACCCCATTCCTTGTAATGGATTTCAGGAGAATTCAGGAAATAATCTAAAATGGTTGCTGGGCTTTTTTGTTGTAGTTCTACTGTTCCCACGATTAAAATCAGTCTCAAATGGCACCCTATTCCCTATATAGGTGTGCTACATTTGGGCCCATAGGGCTCTGGTGAAAAGTAGTTCACTATATAGGTATTAGGGTGCCATTTTGGATGTAGACATTGTCTCTCTTATATGCCGTACCATGTTACTATGATTTACCATATCTTCTTATCCTTTGACTGTGGTAGGTGGGTGAGGAGCAGGGCCAGGAGAACCCTCCGGACCACGACCCTATCCACGACCAGAGCTGGTACCTGGACGGGGTGCTGCGCAGGAGGCTGTACGAGGAGTACGGCGTGCAGGGCTGGGCCATCGTACAGTTCCTGGGAGACGCTGTCTTCATCCCCGCTGGGGCTCCCCACCAGGTACATTTACGTCATTTAGCAGACGCTCTTATCCAGAGCGACTTACACATTGGTGCATTCAACTTATGATAGCCAGTGGGACAACCACTGGGGGGGTGGGGGAGGGTAGAAGGATTACTTTTATACTATTCCAGGTATTCCTTAAAGAGGTAGGGTTTCAAGTGTTTCCGGAAGGTGGTCAGTGACTCCGCTGTCCTGGCGTTGTGGGGGAGCTTGTTTCCACCATTGGGGTGCCAGAGCAGCGAATAGCTTTGACTGGGCTGAGCGGGAACTGTGCTTCCGTAGAGGTAGGGGGGCTAGCAGGTCAGAGGTGGATGAATGTAGTGCCCTCGTTTGGGTGTAGGGTCTGATCAGAGCCTGAAGGTAAGGAGGTGCCGTTCCCCTCACAGCTCCGTAGGCAAGCACCATGGTCTTGTAGTAGATGCGAGCCTCAACTGGAAGCCAGTGGAGTGTGCGGAGGAGCGGGGTGACATGAGAGAACCTGGGAAGGTTGAACACCAGACGGGTTGCAGTGTTCTGGATAAGTTTTAGGGGTTTAATGGCACAGGCAGGGAGCCCAGCCAACAGCGAGTTGCAGTAATCCAGACGGGAGATGACAAGTGCCTGGATTAGGACCTGTGCCGCTTTCTGTGTAAGGTAGGGTCGTACTCTGCGAATGTTGTAGAGCATGAACCTGCAGGATCGGGTCACCGCTTTGATGTTAGCGGAGAGCGACAGGTACTAGGGGAAACACTGGAAGTACCAGCCAAGGTTTAGACTGAGACGTTTTGTTTAATGGTTACATAGGGGCAGAGCGTACCCTTGTGTTGTCCCTTTTTAGCTATATAATGTCTATACTCTTGCTTTTCTAACGCCACACATTGTCTTTGTCTCGGCACCTCTCACACTCTCTTTATCCTCTCATGTCCCCCCAAGGTGCATAACCTGTACAGCTGTATCAAGGTGGCGGAGGACTTTGTGTCTCCTGAGCATGTGAAGCACTGTTTCAGACTGACCCAGGAGTTCAGACACCTGTCCACCACACACTCCAACCACGAGGACAAGCTGCAGGTACACTTTGGCTACCTCCCAAATGGCACCCTATTCACTATGTAGTGCACTACTTTTGACCCTGGTCAAAAGTAGAGCACTATAACTACGACTCCACTATAGTATAGTATAGTTATTTGAGAGAACGAATAAAGGATTGAATCGATTGATCAATCAGCTAAACAATCAGTAATACATTGTTGTACAATTTGTAATTTTGACGGGATTTGATGGGAATGTTGATCTCTGTTCTTTAGGTGAAGAACATCATCTACCATGCCGTAAAGGACGCTGTGGGGACACTGAGGGCCCACGAACCCAAGCTAGCACGCTCTTAGTGCCCGCTAAACACACACACACACACACACACAAGCTGCAGTTATAGAGTAGAGTTCTCGGTGTGCAGAGAGAGGCACGGTGATGTGCTCACAACTCTCTTAGTTTGTGGGGGGTGGGGAGGGTCTATAGTCATGACTTGGATGAAGGCAGTACTACTTCATCGCTGTTACACGACATGCTCTACATGTCTTAGTTGTTTTCCAATTCACTTCTGATGAACTCTGTATTTAAGGTCCGTGTGTCCTGTTTGTTTATGGAAGGGGAGTATGTGATGTGAGGAGATTCAGCTTCTGTGTAGCGTCTGACTAAATGTGAGCACTGGGCTGTGTTTCCTTTTTTGACCACCATTGATATTATTATTCTTCCTTAGAAGAGAGGTTTCACTTGCTTTTAGATATTTTTTTTGTTGGTTTTAAAATCAGATTTCCTTCCACCTTTAGTGGTGGAATTAAGACTTGTGCAAGTAACAAGCATCGAAGTGAACTAGACCAAAGTTTTGTATTTTTAGTTGTCTTATTTTTAATTAAAAGCAAGGACTTAACATGTTTTCTTTATTTTATGGAGGGTAATTCAGAGTATTCGCTTTGAATGCTTGACAGAGTGGCTTTGAGAAATGTATCCATTTATTTGGTCACCTTTGTTGTCCCAAGGTTTGCATGGATGAAGTGCAGACTTCAAAACGTTGTACAAGAATCACGATTCCAACTGAACAGAAACTACTGGCCGTTAACAATGTATCAATATATATCGATGATCCTAGTCTGTTTGATTTTTCAAAATAAAGTTCACAAATAATTAAATGTAATGGTGATTTATACAACTGTTTGTTGTGTATCATTGGACTCAATTGTTGAACAACTGTTACATGTCTTCACATCGTAACGCTTATGTATCAGGTGTTAAATACTGTATGTAAACAATACGTCCATATAACGCATCAGCATGATTTACCCCATTTATATATTTTTTGCAGTTCCACTCCACATACAGTGAGGGGAAAAAAGTATTTGATCCCATGCTGATTTTGTACGTTTGCCCACTGACAAAGAAATGATCAGTCTATAATTTTAATGGTAGGTTTATTTGAACAGTGAGAGACAGAATAACAAACAAAAAAATCCAGAAAAACGCATAACAAAAATGTTATAAATTGATTTGCATTTTAATGAGGGAAATAAGTATTTGACCCCCTCTCAATCAGAAAGATTTCTGGCTCCCAGGTGTCTTTTATACAGGTAACGAGCTGAGATTAGGAGCACACTCTTAAAGGGAGTGCTCCTAATCTCAGATTGTTACCTGTATAAAAAGACACCTGTCCACAGAAGCAATCAATCAGATTCCAAACTCTCCACCATGGCCAAGACCAAAGAGCTCTCCAAGGATGTCGGGGACAAGATTGTAGACCTACACAAGGCTGGAATGGGCTACAAGACCATCGCCAAGCAGTTTGGTGAGAAGGTGACAACAGTTGGTGCGATTATTCGCAAATGGAAGAAACACAAAAGAACTGTCAATCTCCCTCGGCCTGGGGCTTCATGCAAGATCTCACCTCGTGGAGTTGCAATGATCATGAGAACGGTGAGGAATCAGCCCAGAACTACACGGGAGGATCTTGTCAATGATCTCAAGGCAGCTGGGACCATAGTCACCAAGAAAACAATTGGCAACACACTACGCCGTGAAGGACTGAAATCCTGCAGCGCCCGCAAGGTCCCCCTGCTCAAGAAAGCACATATAAATGCCCGTCTGAAGTTTGCCAATGAACATCTGAATGATTCAGAAGAGAACTGGGTGAAAGTGTTGTGGACAGATGAGACCGAAATGGGGCTCTTTGGCATCAACTCAACTCGCCGTGTTTGGAGGAGGAGGAATGCTGCCTATGACCCCAAGAACACCATCCCCACCGTCAAACATGGAGGTGGAAACATTATGCTTTGGGGGTGTTTTTCTGCTAAAGGGACAACTTCACCGCATCAAAGGGACGACGGACGGGGCCATGTACCGTCAAATCTTGGGAGAGAACCTCCTTCCCTCAGCCAGGGCATTGAAAATGGGTCGTGGATGGGTATTCCAGCATGACAATGACCCAAAACACACGGCCAAGGCAACAAAGGAGTGGCTCAAGAAGAAGCTTATTAAGGTCCTGGAGTGGCCTTGCCAGTCTCCAGACCTTAATCCCATAGAAAATCTGTGGAGGGAGCTGAAGGTTCGAGTTGCCAAACGTCAGCCTCAAAACCTTAATGACTTGGAGAAGATCTGCAAAGAGGAGTGGGACAAAAATCCCTCCTGAGATGTGTGCAAACCTGGTGGCCAACTACAAGAAACGTCTGACCTCTGTGATTGCCAACAAGGGTTTTGCCACCAAGTACTAAGTCATGTTTTGCAGAGGGGTCAAATACTTATTTCCCTCATTAAAATGCAAATCAATTTATAACATTTTTTACATGCGTTTTTCTGGATTTTTTTGTTGATATTCTGTCTCTCACTATTCAAATAAACCTACCATTAAAATTATAGACTGATCATTTCTTTGTCAGTGGGCAAACGTACAAAATCAGCAGTGGATCAAATACTTTTTTTCCCTCACTGTATGTCTTTGGATGGATTTGCACCCATGATGCAGCAAGCAGTATGTGTGATCCGGAGGCAGCGGCTTAGATCGCTAGACCACCCTAAGCCACTACCCAATGTTCTTCTGCCTCCTGACTCACCTGCATAATTCTGAATTTGAAAGTGATAACAGAAATAAGGCAGGCAGTCTCTTATAATATCCTCCCACTGAAGTCTATTCCCAGAGAACCATCCACTACGTAATGGCAAATCATGTGTATTCACATGCTAGTTCTAGGTTAATGTGGTCCTAATTCAATTACCAAACCCCGAACAGCTGTTTTGTATTACATAGAATATTATTTAACAGATAATCAATTACATAATGCCATAGAGCGATCTTGTGCAAATATTATTGCACACAATACCATGCCATTATTTTTATGAGGGAATGAATGAAGACAGACTAGTTGTGGCGGCTGCCTAGCGCCTACAGCAGGGCTCACCAACCCTGTTCCTGGAGAGCTACCCCCCCTGTAGGTTTTTGCTCCAACCCCAGTCATAACTAACCTAAATCAGTTATCAACCATCTAATTATTAGAATCAGATGTGCTAGATTAGGGTTGGAGCGAAAACCTACAGGACTGTAACTCTCCAGGAACAGGGTTGGAGAGCGAGCCCTGGTCTACACATAGTATCAAGCACTGTCTGGGACATCAGTGCATCTGACATTTCACTGTACAGAGCTTTTTGGTTTTGTCTATCTAGCTAAGCCTACATATTTCAGCTAATTGGGTCAGTGGCAGCCTTCATAGGACCTATTTCATTGTGGCAGTAACCAGTTGCCTTCTCTGCGGGCTAGACAAAACAGTGTGGACCCGCCCCTTTAAGAGAAAGAGGAGTTCCAGCGATTTGAATGCAGCAGATTCAGAATTCACAGTACCCTACCTGCCAGAAAAATAGAGCACTCAAGAGCAGCACCAGGCAACTGCACTTGCATAACAGCCACACGGTCGTGGCCGGAGGAATGGGGGGGGTAGCCAGCTAGTTAGATTTCTGAGAATAAGGAAACGCTCACTACAATCAATTAAGATGGTGTCGTGGATTATCTCCAGGATGGTAGTGTGAGTATGCATTCTGCAGCGTCTGTTTGTTGTAGCGATCGGCTCGTCAGCCCACATCGAGTTCTACAGCTGCATACGATAGCTCGCGCTGCTGTCATCCGTTCGCTGCCATGGCTTGTGCCCAAAGCGCACGCGGACATGTATCTTGATAGCCAGATCGGTAGCGAGCGAGCTAATTTGCGAACAATTAAATTGTCGTTGGTTTGTCTATAGCCCATGGTGCTTAAATGTACATTTTGACCACTGGTGTTTCATAAAACCAGGATTGTAGGCAAACAGCAACACCGTTAGCCAGTGCAAAATTGGCAAGGTAGCTAGTTAATGGTTAGCTGAAATGACAACGCTGCTAGCCAACTGAAGTGAAGGTGGAATGCATAAAATGGTTAACTAACAAGCTTGCTAATGCCATCTACTGAAGCTAATTTACCAATTCATATCGGTTGTGTAACTAAATCAGTAATGCAAAATGCTTTAGTCCTTAATATTGCTAATCGTGCATAATCCTGAGTAGTGCAGGCCCGGCTGCTATGATCATCAAAACATGGCAGCAACTGCACTGTTAGCGTGATACTGACAGCCAGACAAATCATTTAGCGTCAGTGCAGTTACTGTCATATGTTTTGATGATCATAACAGCCGGGCCTGCACTATCAGGATTATGCACTATTCCCAATGTCACCTCAACCAAGTCAAGATTTTACCTGATTTCTCATCGTTGTCATTTGAGTTGTCTTAAAAGGTGCAATATGCAGAACTCGCTCGCCATTTCCTGGTTGCTGAAATTCGAATAGTTAGCCTACTTTTCAGTTTTTGACAAAACAAGAATTAGAGAAGTGTAGAGAATCCATGTACCATCTAAACCGATGTTAAATAACATACATTTTAATTAACCTAAAATATTGTATTTTCAGCTTTTTGAAGCTGGTGTACAAAACTTAAGAACGGGAAGCATAGAAATAGTGTTCATAGAATAAAATCTACAGCTTCTTAGACTTGCTTTCAATGAGAATGACAGATCTAGAACTCACATTTAGGTGATTTTGGTCCGTCGCCCAAAAAGTTACACATTGACGCTTTAACGCTTCATGTCCACCAGATGCTTCACTGTTTGCATTCCGGCGGAATTCATTAATTGTCAATGGAGCAGTCCACAACAATACCTTGTGGCTGCGGTACGTTCTGTGTACCGCATGCGTTCAATATTTTCAACTAGTACGCTGCTTTACCGTGCGGTGTTACAAACTGAAGTACACAGATGCCAACTAGTTAGCTTTTAGCTAGTTGAAAAGCGAAGCACGTGCGTCAACTACCGAAAATGCGGCAAAACAAAATGCATATACATCGGGCGTAATGTGTTATCACGCTGTCAACGTGACAGTGGTGCTGTTTCATAGGGGTGAGACCAATTATGTTTTGGTGAGAGAAAGAGGGAGGCGCATGTCCTTTGATAATGAGACAGTTGAGCTAGGCTCGCCTGTACCCTGGCAGCCAGGCGAGTCAACAGCTGTCTAGATCCAGTTGAGTCCCACACAGTCATCATCGTACATCCCAGAATGTATCTAGCTGTTATCAGCTTACTGTGTTTGTTAATAGTCAGTGTTGTATTTACGTGGTAGGAAAAGGTAAACTCACCTGAAATGGTTTGTGTGGTAAGTTTAGCTATCAAACTATGTTTTCATGTCAACAATAGAAATTGTCATCTTAGTGTGGAACAGGAGCCACAGTTTTACCTCCAATGTAAATAGCGGAACCTGCCTGCTAGTTTTGAAATGCACAGGCGCTGAATAGATGTCATTATTCGCACAGGATTCGTTTTACTGGGGGAGATAGGGTTATGTAATTATGTGCATGAGCACAAATCACCGCATCAGTAATTTAAGTCCCGTTGGAATCTGCCATGTCGGTCATTTTTGCATGGCAGGAGAGTAATAATTCCAGCCGTAAAAAAACAACTGTTTTTCGACAAACTCCAAGGTCCTCTTATAATACTAGTCCCGTGCGAATTGACGTCACTGTTTTGAGAGAAATGTCTGAGTTTGACATGTTGCTCGCGATGCTTAAAACGAAGTGCTGCCCATAGCCTATATATGAAGGGCCTACATGTATCAACATTCAGTGAATGCTTTTGTTTCTACATTGTGTGCCAATAAATTGAACATCGCCAAATGCGTCAGTGAAAAAATATTGGGCCTATTTAATGCAACCCTTGCGGTTAATGGATGCAAAGCAGTATTCCAACTGAGCTAAACTTTTGGAAATGTCAAGTCAGGACTTCTATTGGGGATCGCTAAAATAATGATTAGGATCACACTTCCTTAATTCCAATATTATGGCAACACTATACCAAATAGTTTATAAAGCATACCAAACCTGGGAGCCAAGCTCGAGTTACCAGTGTAGCCTGTTGTCACAAGGACATGTTAAAATACACTACATGACCAAGTATGTGGACACCTGCTCGTCAAACATCTCATTCCAAAATCATGGGCATTAATATGGAGTTGGTTCTGCTCCACTCTTCTGAGAATAAAAATAAAGGCTTTCCACTAGATGTTGGAACATTGCTGCGGGGACTTGATTCTTGTCAGCAACAGAGCATTAGTGAGGTCGAGCACTGATGTTGGGCGACTAGGCCTGGCTCGCAGTCTGCGTTCCAATTCATCCCAAAGGTGTTTGATGGGATTGAGGTCAGGGCTCTGTGCAGGCCAGTCAAGTTCTTCCACACCGATCTCGACAAACCATTTCTGTATGGACCTCGCTTTGTGCAAGGGGGCATGCTGAAACAGGAAAAGGCCTTCCCCAAACTGTTGTCACAAAGTTGGAGAAACACAATCGTTTAGAATGTAATTGTATGCTGTAACATTAAGATTTCCCTTCACTGGCACTAAGGGGCCTAGCACGAACCATGAAAAACAGCCCCAGACCATTATTCATCCTCCACCAAACTTTACAGTTGGCACTATGCATTGGTGCAAGTAGCGTTCTCTTGGCATCTGCCAAACCCAGACTTGACCGTCGGACTGCCAGATGGTGAAGCATGATTCATCACTCCAGAGAACGCATTTCCACTGCTCCAGAGTCCAATGGCGGCGAGCTTTACACCACTCCAGCCGACTTTTGGCATTGTGTATGGTGATCTTAGGCTTGTGTGCGGCTGCTCAGCCATGGAAACCAATTTCATGAAGCTCCCGACGAACAGTTCTTGTGCTGACGTTGCTTCCTGAGGCAGTTTGGAACTCCGTAGTGAGTGTGGCAACCAAGGACAGACTATTTTTACGCGCTTCAGCACTCGGCGGTCGTGGCCTACCACTTCACTGCTGAGACGTTGTTGCTCCGAGACGTTTCCACTTCACAATAACAGCACTTACAGTTGACCGGGGCAGCTCTAGCAGGGCAGAAATTTGATGAACTGACTTGTTGGAAAGGTGGCATCCTATGACGATGCAACGTTGAAAGTCACTGAGCTTTTCAGTGAGGCCATTGTACTGCCAGTGTTTGTCTATGGGAATTGCATGGCTGTGTGCTCGATTTTATACCTGTCAGCAATGGGTGTGGCTAAAACGGCCGAATCCATGAATTTGAAGGGGTGTCCAAATACTTTTGTGTATGTATATATACAGTGAGGGGGGAAAAAAGTATTTGATCCCCTGCTGATTTTGTACGTTTGCCCACTGACAAAGAAATGATCAGTCTATAATTTTAATGGTAGGTTTATTTGAACAGTGAGAGACAGAATAACAACAAAAAAATCAGTTGTTAGACTGATCATTTCTTTGTCAGTGGGCAAACGTACAAAATCAGCAGGGGATCAAATACTTTTTTTCCCTCACTGTACTACAACATTGTAATAGCCACTCAGTTGGTCAAGATGGTCAACCCTGCCCATTTTCATGTTGTAATCCATTACAAGCTCTGGAACAGATAAGTTCCTACCATTTTTAAAAACAACTCCAAAACCCCTGCCACTGTCACTTTAGGCCCAGGCTGTGTAGTACAAGGGTGAATGGTGGGACTTAGGGCATACGCACGCCATGGAAACGTAGGCTCCCCTCTCAGGTGTGCTCTCCATCTTCCCCTCCCTATTCCTCGCCCTCTGCTTCTTCCTCTCCCTTCTCATGGACCTCTCCTCTTCCTCTCTCCCTCTTCCACTCTCTCCTCGCTCCACATCTCTACCCCTCCAATCATCTCTAACTCCTATTCCTCCCTGCCTTTTGCTGCTGAACCCTGACTCTCCACATCACTTCTTTCACTGACCAAGAGGAACAGAGAAACAGAGGGAGAGGAGCAACAAATAGGATACAATTTTAGTCGGGAACATAATCTCTCCCTCTGTCTTTCTCTTCCTTCCTTTCTTTCTCAACCACACATACTCTTTTCCTAATAAGATGTTTCCATTATGAATTGTGATAGTTACACGCCTCCCATTTCTCTCACTAACTACAGAGTGGGACAATGTTAGCTGATAAGTTACAAAGCTGGGACAGTTTCCAGGACAAAACAAGCAACTTGTGAGCTGGCTATGTAAACAAATAACTCATCATATGCGCTCCACTGCGCGGGCATCTTCTACCCTAATACGGCAACTAAGCTTTCAAATAATAGAAAAACAAGGCAATGTATAGCCTATGAATATCTGCACCTAGCAATCATGACAAAGCATAACCTAAGCCCAACCGATAAACACCAATTACTCTAGCCTTCGTTTCGGTGGCTAGTTAGCTGGTTTTCTGTATGGCTAGCTAGTAAAAGTGACAGCTGAGGTTGACGCTTCGTGAGCGCTACCCAAATTCATCACTACACAACTTTTCTTGCCTGACCGACTAACTAGTTAGCTAGCTAGATATAGAAAGCAGCTTGGGCCGTTTCCATATAAATTACATCGGCAGAAACAAGACGAAACAATCAACTTGTTAGCTGACTATATACAGCTAAACACTGCAACTATTTCCATGAGACTGCGCGCAATCGTTCGAGCTCCACCGCTGATGTGCTTGTCTGTACCAACCAAGTTATCATGACATGACAGGATTTGCTAATCTGTGAGCTATTCCCCAAGTTTCACAGCATCAAACGTCGACAACACCAAACATATCTGCTGTTTACTTATTTCACTCATTTCGACATCATCGCTTTTCAAAGTGCAAGGATGTGTGTGAATCTGTATCACCAACCAACATAGATAAAGCCTCTTTCACAGTGAAAAGTCATTCTGCTTCGGTGCTGTCAATTTGAGTAAAAAATACAATTTAGTCAAATGACATAAAACCCTGGTTGATAACAGCCACGCGAATACGACATGTTGTTAGCGAGTTAATTTTGTGATATTGACACTTATTATTGTTAGAAAAACAAGGCCGTTAGCGGCCGCTATAGTAATTTAAAGAAAGTCCGTCGATGGCCGCTATTGGTTCTAATTATATAATTATTCATGAGAGTATATATTTCTTTTTTTATACGTTTTTGCCATTGGGCCTGGGCATCAGACTCCAGAGCCCTTTATTGCAGAGTTGTGTCAATGAGGTGGTTGGTTTTAAATTGGCTAACACTATCACATAGTTTGTGCAGGCTGAAATATGGTGCGTTGGGATGCTATCGGTAACTTTAACATTTGTAACAAGCATTCGTTGTTACACCGCTGTACTTAGACTGCAATTACCACCAGTTACATCTTATTACAGTGTAACTGTATTACAATACTTGTTAGTGTAATAAGGACCCCTTAAAATGAAGTGCTACCTGGAATTTCATCATGGGTCTCTGATCTGTACTATACAAAAATGCACAACTATGGATATAAATAAGAGATGACATTTGAGGTTCTCAATGTATTTTTCTTCATTATAACAAAAATATAGCCCTACACCTTGGGCACAAAAACTAACGTATCAGTCTATGCTACCCCCAGTGTAAGGGAGGACTGTAGCAGGTGACCCAACTGTGGTTTGTGACTACTATAATCTCCCATTGTAGCCAGTAAAGTAGATATGTACATTCATGTTTTCTACTCTAGTGTACTGAACTCTACTGTACTCTACTGTGATGTCCAAACTTGTGAAACATGGGTGCCCTGCCCAATGTCTCCTCTTACTGTAATGTACAGCTACCGATACAGTGCAGAGCAGCACTGGCTCCACACGCATGACTGGGCAAATCACACACAGACACAGACAGAAAGACCTGGATGGACCCAGTGTACACGACACACAAATGGAACAAGCAAAACCCATAGCAGGAAGATTTCCACAGACACAGCCTAAAAGAGGGCCTGGCATACACCATATCACTCAGACAAAGATGGTACACATAATCACAATTTAACCTACACTGGTAGCAGACAGCCTCTGATGGCTGTGTGTGTGGCAGACAGACAGTAAGGCGTGGTTATCCTAGATCTCCCCTCGCTCAGCATTCAGTTCCTGTCACATCAGCAGTAATTGCCAGGCCGACAGGACAGAGGACAGTGTGTGTGTGACTGGATTTATTTTTCCTTTTTTGTGTGTTGCAGGCAGGTTCACATATGGTGACCTGTCATCATCTATCAGTACAGTAGCAGAAATGCTCTCCATGGTTTTCCAATCTTCTGTTTCCTGGAGAGATAATTTATTCCAACAAACCACTGCTGTTTTTTATGTCTAAATGTCACCATATATTATTGCATTACAGCGGGAGCCCTAAGTAGGCTAACAGTGTTTATTTCTTATGAGTGCACATTTTTAGAGCCTGCCCAGAATATGTTCTACTTTCCTTCAAAGCAACCTATTTATGTTGACTCTGAGATCATGGGTTTTAGACTCGAGTCATTTGACTGGATAAATATTGAAACAGGGAAACATTTGTTCAGTGATTGCATCCTGAGGCCATGTTGCCCGGGTGATGTTTACCGTACCTTAACCTCTGATCTCTGACCCATGCCGCCTCCTCGTCCTTCAGCCTGGCCTTCGGGACCCTCTACCCGGCATACTCCTCATACAAGGCCGTCAAGACTAAGAATGTGAAGGAATATGTGAGTACTGTACCTTTTTTATTCCAGTATATTAGTATAGTCTCTTTTGTAGCCATCTCGTATACTAATTCTTATTGAAATAAGATGGGAAAAAGTGATGGTTTTAAAATGGGGTGTAGGCTTTTACTCTCCAATGGGATGCTGCACGTTTCCATTGTCTCTGAGGATGCGAGAGCAGTTCAACTGTATCCATTTAAAAGGGAGCCTCCCAGCTTCCCTCATCCCCGTCAGTGAGCAGAGGGATGAGAAGGAAGTGGGGACCTCTCTCTCCTCCCTCTGGTTGCTATAGAAACCCCACTCTCAATATCTGAGCGGAGGTACATGCAGACTGAGTGGGAGGGAGAGATGCAGAGGAGGATGCCATTTTTTTAGCCTTGTTTTTATTTCTTTTTGCCCCCCCCCCCCTTCAAAATGATTCAGTCAAATGATTTCCACCGTAGCTATCACAGTAGCTATTTATGTAACATCACACATTTTAGCCTGAGTTGTGTAGCTCTTGACATTACAATGTGACTCATCCTCTCAGGCTATTCACTGCAGTTTAGTACTTTTAATTTTTGATATGTCGATAGACATACGGTGCATTTGGAAAGTATTCAGACTCCTTGACTTTTTCCACATTTTGTTACATTACAGCCTTATTCTAAAATGGCTTAAAAAAAAAAAAATCCCCTCATCAATCTACACACAATACCCCATAATGACGAAGCGAAAACAAGGTTGACATTTTTGCAAAAGTATATTTATATTTAAAAAATAAAAGAAATCGAATACATTTACATAACTATTCAGACCCTTTACTGAGTACTTTGTTGAAGTACCTTTGGCAGCGATTACAGCCTTGAGTCTTCTTGGGTATGACGATACAAGCTTGGCACACATGTATTTGGGGAGTTCCTCCCATTCTTCTCTGCAGATGCTCTCAAGCTGTCAGGTTGGATGGGGAGCGTCACTGCACAGCTATTTTCAGGTCTCTCCAGAGATGTTCAATCGGGTTCACGTCCGGGCTCTGGCTGGGCCACTCAAGGACGTTCAGAGATTTGTCCCGAACCCACTCCTGCGTTGTCTTGGCTGTGTGCTTAGGGTCGTTGTCCTGTTGGAAGGTGAACCTTCGCCCCAGTCTGAGGTCCTGAGCGCTCTGGAACAGGTTTTCATCAAGGACATCTCTTTACTTTGCTCCGTTCATCTTTCCCTCTATCCTGATTAGTCTCCAAGTCCCTGCCGCTGAGAAACATCTCTACAGCATGATGCTGCCACCACCATGCTTCACCGTAGGGATGGTGCCAGGTTTACTCCAGACGTGACGCTTGGTATTTAGGCCAGAGTTCAATAATGGTTTTGTCAGACCAGAGAATCTTGTTTCACATGGTCAGAGTCCTTTTGTTGCCTTTGGGCAAACTCCAAGTGGGCTGTTGTGCCTCTTTTGAGGAGTGGCTTCCATCTGGCCACTCTATCATAAAGGCCTGATTGGTGGAGTGCTGCAGAGTGGTACCCATCGGGTTCTTGGCCACCTCCCTGACCAAGGCCCTTCTCCCCCCGATTGCTCAGTTTGGCCGGGCGGCCAGCTCTAGGAAGAGTCTTGGCGGTTCCAAACTTCTTCCATTTAAGAATGATGGAGGCCACTGTGTTCTTGGACCTTCAATGCTGCAGAAATGTTTTTGTACCCTTCCCCAGATCTGTGCCTTGACACAATCCTGTCTCGGAGCTCTACGGATAATTCCTTCTACCTCATGGCTTGGTTTTTGCACTGTCAACTGTGGGACCATATATAGACGTGTGTGTGTGTGTGTGTGTGTGTGTGTGTGCCTTTCCAAATCATGTCCAATCAATTGAATTTACCACAGGTGGACTCCAAGTTGTAGAAACATCTCAAGGATGATCAATGGAAACAGGATGCACCTGAGCTCTATTTCGAATCTCATAGCAAAGGGTCTGAATACTTATGTAAATAAGGTATTTGTTTTATTTTTAATACATTTGCAAACATTTCTCTACTTGTTTTCGCTTTGTCATTATGGGGTATTGTGTGTAGATAGAGGAAAAACATTAATTTAATCAATTTTAGAATAAGGCTGCAACGTAACAATGTGGAAAAAGGGAAGGGGTCCGAATACGTTCCGAATGCACAGTATTTAGATGTTTGTGTGACATTCTGTCAGTGTGACATTTAGGATTTATCCATAAATCTTGCTAATTATATTGCAATAATTGATGGTACACACTGACTGGATTTTATTCCTTGCCCATCCTTTGGCAGTGATAAACCATGCATACTGATTTGGTCTATAAGGGCCGTAACATATGCATACTCGTGTGTGTGTGTGTGTGTGAGGGAGACGGTGAATGATGTATATGTGTCTTGTCACATTCTTACGACAGCTTACTGTAGGCTATGCTTTCATGTGCTCTATTTGGGACGCTCTCACCATCGTTTGTGTGTGTCCAGGTGAAATGGATGATGTACTGGATAGTGTTTGCGTTATTCACCACGGCGGAGACCCTCACAGACCTGTTCATGTCCTGGTGAGTCCTGGTTGGTCACCTCTGACAACTGCCCTACAGCCACTATACAACACTAGTCCCTAGGACAATCCCTAGGAGCAATATACTTTGACAATATCTATTCATGGTGTAGGTAGGCTGTTGCCTTCTGAAATGTACCACGATATCAGAGCAAATGCTTGGTACACCCTTTGGTACATGAAAGAGGAAATGATGATATTGTTTCTGTGAAATCTATTCTTCTGTCCTGCCTATTAAGTATCTCCTGTTGGTATGAAAAATGTATGCACTCACTAACTGTAAGTCGCTCTGGATAAGAGCGTCTGCTAAATGACTAAAATCTTGGTGTGGTTGTCCATGCAGGTTTCCTTTCTACTTTGAGTTGAAGATAGCCTTTGTGATCTGGCTCCTGTCTCCGTACACTAAGGGCTCCAGCGTGCTCTACCGCAAGTTTGTCCACCCCACCTTGTCCAACAAGGAGAAGGTAAAGTGTAACTCTTAACCCTGAACTCCCACCCTAACCCTGTCCAACAAAGAGCGGGTGAGAGGTCACAATAAGCTTCAGCTCTGTCTGCCCGTCAGTTCTCAACTGGTTAGATGCACTGACGCGTATTTCTCTTTGTCTACTCTCTGTTTTGCGTGACTGTCACCCTCTTTCTCTCTCTCTGTCTACCTATTTCTGTTTCTCTCCTGCTTTTTCCTTTTTGTCTCCCTTTTTCTGTTTCTCTTTCTCTTTCCCCATGTTCTGTCATGTAGGAAATAGACGAATACATAACCCAGGCCAAAGACCGTAGTTATGAGACTATGATGAGATTTGGGAAGAGAGGGCTGAACTTGGCTGCTACCGCTGCAGTCACTGCAGCTAGCAAGGTAAGCAAGGCCCCGGGCCCTGACTAGGGGTGGGTGTGTGCTTGTCTGTCTGCACCCGGCGTTTCCTTGTGCAAGAGTGTATGTTTTGTCCTATGTGCCATCCTGTGTGTTTGTCACCTCAAGGCGTTTGAGGTGTGTGTGTTCGTTCTTATTGTATGTACATTTGCCTTAGCACTGGGATGCTGCAGGGCGTCTGTCTGTATATGCATACATCTCTACCCTGCAGTGTGTGTGTGTGTGTGTGTGTGTGCAGGGCCAGGGCGTGCTGTCGGAGAAGCTGCGTAGTTTCAGCATGCAGGACCTGACTCTGATCAACGATGGGGAGGAGCTGGGCCTGCGTTCCTCTGAGCCCCGCATGAGGAGAGACGCCATGGACGACATGGCTACTGGAAGCAGCACGCTATCTAACACCCTGCCCCGCGCCAAAGCCACACGCCAGAGTGGGTAACGCGCACTAACGCTGCCCTGCGCCGTGACTGCTTCCACACGGCAGAGTGTATATAATGCATGTGTACAGATTACTGTGAATAATGGGGTATGTGGAACAACTCGCCCCTGTCAGATCAGTGGTCACAAAGGAAGGAGAAATGACAGCCATTTTAGTCGTAGCATTACAGTACGCTGACTTGTCTGTCTGTACTCTGTGCCTATTGTCTAACAGGTCTTATTTGTACAGGGCAGGGAGGGAGGGGGTGAAGTCATGTGAATAAATAAAAAAAAAACAACAACTGCAGGATGCCAGGGAGGAAACTCTCCAGATGGGGGGGGGGGAGCATGTGATGTCAGTGGGTTGGAGGAGAAGTGGGGGGTCTTTGTGTCTGACTGCACAGCTCTGTCTCTGTGGGGCTGGCAGTTTGTGAATACAGGGAGAAAAGGAGAGCGAGGATGGTGGAAGGGAATAAATTGAGTTAATGGGCAGTATGGCATGAAAGGCGGGGAAGAGGACAACTAGTGTAGCAAAGAGACCGACTGATAGACAGACTATAACAGAGGAAACAGTTTGGTAATGCGTGAGCTCCTGTTATTGGCTATAGGCATGTACTCTAGTCTCATTCACCAACCATGTGTCTGATCGGAGAGCCTAGAAACCTGGGGTGTCTTCTCTATGAAGCAAACGGAATGAAACTAGGAGGGACCTACCTGAATTTGTCAAATGGAAACACTTGTTTTCGTTGCAAAACTTTTTCTGTTTGGTGTAAACGGTTTCTGTTGCAAAACGTTTTGCTACGGTGTACAACTAATGAATACTCCCCTGGCACATAAGTGGGAACGTGAAGATGATGATTTCACTCATGACAGCCCACAATCCCTCTGTCCAATCTCACAGCTCGTTCCTCCATGGTCCCTCATCTTGACGAATCATCGCAGCACAGCTCGGACCAATCAGACACCAGGAGCATCACCACGGAGCATTCCGACGAGGACGTCGTGGAGAAGGCCCCCGTGAAACGCACGGCTAGCGTCAAGGCAACCAAAAAACCTGCCGCTGCCAAGACAGAGGTAGGGGATCACACACAGAGTGGAGTGAGACTAGGGCTTATGCATTATTTCTGACAGGTGAGTGACTGCTTCTTCTGCGCTGAGGAGAGTCAGAAAATGTGCGTACCAGTATTGTGTGAATGTGTATAATATAGAAATCAAAAAGAGGAATAGTGCACATACCACTCTGTCACAACACAACCCTCAGTGAAGGACAAAGCCAATACAGTCTCGCCCCACTCTTAACTACTAACATGTTTAAGTGTGTGCGTGCATGCATGTGTGCAAGTCACAGCGTCACCCACAGTTGGACTGTATAATCCTCCAATAGAAATACTCTCATATATTAGCACATATTACCATGTATGAATATCAGCTCCTCACTCTCGCCTTCTCCAGCAGCTGCATAGAAGCTGCCCTAGACACTGTTCAAGGATCAGCTTACCCTCCCAGAGTCTTTAATATTATCCATAGTGGAGGGAAATGCTAAACTGACCTTAGATCTGTGTGTAAGGGAAACATCATCCTACTCTACTGCAGCACTAGCCGATTAAACTCAACTCCACTATTTATGATGGAGTTTAGCAGTGACTAGTGTGTACAGACTGGAGCTCAGACGTCAAATAAAATGATCAAAAAAAGATTTCAGCACCCAAAGAATAGCCCGCAATTGCACACAACATTGTTCTTTGGGTGCTGAAATAAATGTTGTGACGTCGGAGCTCCTGTCAGCCCACACTAGTTGCCGATCAACTCCATCGTAAATGGTTGAGTTTAGTTGGCTACTCCAGCACAGGCCTGTGGTATTTGAAGCAGCCTCCAGCAGTGGAGCTCCCATGGGAGACTGGCAGGAGAGTTTGTTAGGATCAAAATAAATATGAAAGGAGCAAAGTCCAGGTAAAAAGTTAGAGGAAAACCCAACAGTCTTCTGAAACCTAACCCTGGGATAGGGTTTTATTTTTCAGTGGGACAATTACACACGTTTTTGCAAAAAACACCGGAATTGCTTTCCAAAAGGTGTTGAGTGGTCTAGACTCAGTCCTGACTTAAATCAATGGATAAAAAACAATGGATATACTGGGTTGGCCTAAGAGTTGTGCAAAGTTGATAGAATCTTAATGAAAATGATTCACAGCTGTAATTGCTTCCACCAAGTACTAACTCGGGCGGGTGGAGGAGACTTATTCAATTATGATATTTCAGTTGATTGTTAACTTAATTTGGTAAATGTTCTATAACTTTCTTTCACTTTGGAAATGTGGAGTAGGTTGTGTAGATCTGTAGGAAGAATCTAATTGAATCCCTATTTTACATTTAAAAATGAAGGCAGCAAAATGTGAAAAGTTCAAGGGGGTGTAGACTTTCTATAGGCACTGTATATACGGCTCAATAATACATGACTGGTGTCTATAGCATGGGTTGTGTATAGGAAGATTTGTGTGCGCGCCATGGACTAATTCAGGAATGCAGTGTGTAGGTTGTAAGATGGCTCTTGTGCGAGTGAGTCTGCCCACTTAGGACACAATAAGCCCCTGTCCAAGTTCTCTGAAGACCTATTTCTCTCATTGTTTTTTTGCTCTGTCGTTTCTTAATTTCTAATTTTCTGTTTTGTAAACTCCTCTTCCCCCTCGTTTCTCTTCCCTCCTGTCAGACTACGACTAAGACGGTGAAAAAGACACCAAAGAAGAAGACTACCACTACAGCTATAGCCAGCAACAACGGCGACTCCCAATGATACCTGTATCTGCTGTCCCTATCTACACCATACTTTACACCACTACACACACACACACTCAGACAGCCAAGGACCTCTGGACAGTCACTATATATATATATGGCCAGCTTCATGTCAACTCACCGGTTTAGTTCTAATATATGGCCAGCTTCATGTCAACAGCACTGTTCTTTTTATTTAGACCGCTGCTTACATTTGAGGTTGTATAGTCATTGCCATCAGTGTAAGTGCATGTTTTGTTTGAGATAATGGCAGTGATAGCCTGTTATCTGAAATGAAAATGTGTTGCTTCCTTCCTCCTGTACTGTTTATAGCCTTCTCTGTGAGTCCATCCAAGGCCTCACACTGGATTGACTTGATTTAATCCTCTCGGCCCCCTTGGGAGCATAGGGTGTCCACCATGGCTCTTCACCTCACTCACTGTGCAAGGGCTTTTGCGTCTTGCCAGGAGATTCCTGCTGGATTATTGGAGATGCATTATTTCTCAGGATCAGCTTACCCTGCCTGAGTCCTTATGTTCTCCATAGTGAAGGGAAATGCTAAACTGGCCTTAGATCAGTGTGTTAAGGGCAGCATTCCAATCAGTATGTTATCTACTCTCTATTGGAGGGTAGCTTGAGGCTTCCATTCATGGGAAGGTACTCTAGTGGACTTGGCATGTCTGAAGGAGAGAGCAGGGAAGAGCGGAGAGAGGGGGATGGGTGCAAAATGAGAGTTGTGGGCCGGACAGACTAGCTCTGCTCAACATGTCCCTACTACATAGACCACAGTCTCACCACTGGCTGTAGAAATCTATAGGGCCAGGTCCCTGTCCCCATTGGGAAGTCTGTCTGTACATGGCTGTGGTTGTGTCATCTTTGGAACGCAGAGGACATTCTGGGAGCACTTAGGTCTCTAACTGTGTTAAGCCCATGCCATGGTTTCTCATATCATTCACTCTGTTGTGGAGCAGTAGGACCTATCGAGACTAAACACTTGGTCACGCACCGAAAGAGCGATGAACAGATCGGTTTGTTCCCCCTCTCTGTTCCTCTCCCTCTGGACAACTCTCCTCACTCTGTTCAGAACAGTCCTGCAGAAAGACCCACAGATTCAGGCGTCATTACCTTTTTCTGTTTGTATGTTTTGTGTGCGTGTGACACAGTATGTGTGTGTGTGTGTGTATTTTTGGAACATGACCACACTTCTGTTTTCCCTCTCCTCTGTTGACCGAACTGCATAGAGCCAGAATGACAGCGTTCTATGACCACTTAGAATCACTTGCATTTTATTTGATCATTTTAAAACTCAATACAACCACACGTGGATAATGCATTTAAAATCCTTTAGGATGACACAGTTAATGGTCCTATTAAATTACTCAATGTATCAACAATACATAGTAGGCCTATGCTACACAGTAGACCTAGCCTACTAGGCATGTTTGGGTTAAAGATAATGAATACATTTTTTAACTTGTATAGCGCTTTTCAAAGAATCTCAAAGCGCATAAAAAGTAAAACATTCAGATGATGGAGATTGAAAGTCTGTCGGTTTGGGATTAAGTTGAGGCAATTTGTGCTGGAAAGGCATTGTAGGTTCAGAGGAGAGGGCACTGACGGGACAGCCAAGTAGAAACAAAGACAGTCTGGAAAAACAGCCCTTTTCTGAATGGTCAGTCACCCACCTGGGTAATGCCACGGCTGCTGAAAAGCCACCACATCTTGGCAGTGGTTAGGAGCATTCCCTTAACAGTCCCTGACCTTCCTCTGCTACCTCTGGCCACAGTATGCAGTCCTTGGTGTAATACTTCCAAACAGATTAAACAAAAAAACAGATTATTTGAATCCAGACAAACGGATAGCTATCAAGCCAAAATATAGAATTTTAATCACAATCCTGCAACTCTGAGAGTCAAGACCACATAAATAATGTACAATATTTACAGAGCTCTCTGCCTAGGCTGTTACGATGCCATGGCAACCACGGAACCAATAAGCATAGTATTATAACCATCAATAACCATTATAACCATCAAGGTCTTACACTGCAGCGCTTAGCCTAGCTATACTGTGCTCTTCTGTGTCTGACAACCAAACATTTTAATTGAATTGTGTTAGGCTTGTGTTTAGGATTATTTTAGTTTACTCTAAATTGGCAGACACAGGACGTGTTGACATTAGAGCTAGCGGTGTCAGGGTGGTGTAGTACTCCATTAGGAAGACCTTCAGGCTCTTACCTGGGTGAGATCACCACAGTCTGACTAGTCAAATATCTGAGGGATCAACTACTATAGTCATATATTCTGTCACTAAGCATTGACAACTATTGTATAATATATGACTTATGTCACACACTACAGCGTTTTGACATATTCCCGATTTTAGGTTAGCTATCCATGACTATCTCTACTTCCGGGCCTGTATCTACAAAGCGTCTCAAGCGTAGGAGTGCTGATCTAGGATCAGGACCCTACCTGTCCGCATAATCTTATCAATTAATCAAATCTGAAAGATCAGCACTCCTACACAGACGATTTTAAGGACACTGGGCCCAGATGTCTGTTAATCTAGTGTCTCGATAATATCCTTGTTTCTCTGAACCATTAGGAGTGCAGTTAAACTAGCATGTCTGACGTTAGCCATCTCAAACATGGTGGAAACTGGCTTACCCTGTTAGGATACTGTGGATACGTTTACATCTATCTATCTTCCAATAGTGTCTAAAGGTGTTAAAACATGTGCCCTGCTAGTGTTTTACTTTAAAAAATACATCCACAGCATACTGGTAGGGTTTTTGGACAAATCTCCTTTAGGGAATCTAATCAATGCCCCTTAAACTATTGCTTTGTCTGAAATCTAACCCTAACCTTGTCCCTACCCTCAGACACCTCTTGTCAATATCCCCTAGATACTGTGGTAGAGTGCAAAGGATTGCATGGGATTAGCTAAAAACAATGTGGTAAGAGCTCCACCTAGCTTCCTTGTAGGTTATGTTGAGTATCCACCATGTTGAGCTTTGTCTTACACCCTTCTGATCCTCTCATATCTAGGAGTGTTGGGTTAATTGGAACCTAAGGGGTAGATCTTTTTTTATGGGTTCCTTTTTTGCTTTGGGCAGGTTTTATTTGGCGTTCTCTTTAATCAGTGTAGGTTGAAAGCATGAGGCTACTTACTGCGCTTGTGTGTTGCTGCTGTCTGCAGTGTGACACTGATTTGAACCAGTAGGGGGAGACATACTCCAACTGTTTGAGCTACTGAAGTGTTTGAAGTTACTTACAACATGTACACACTTTATGTAAAAGTAATTCTCTGATTTGTATAAAAGAGCTTGCTTGCCTTATATCACTCTTCTTGAATACATAGTTTTTGCTTTTGTAAAACTTTATTTGGGTTTTAAAATTAAATCATATTGGATTTCCTTAAGAGGCACCTCAACCCCTCTAAAAGTCTTATGCTGTGAAGAGTGCTACTTGTGGTTTTAATCTCGTCTCGATTTTTCTCTATCTCAAGAAGAGGCATTTTAATTGGTTAGTGAACGACCAATAACAGTTGATTTCCTTGTCCCAATCCTGTAGGAATTTGCTCAGAGAATGGGAATTCCACAGTCTGGTATTTTGAAAATGGTGTGTTTGGTAACGGCCAAACTGAAGCCATGTAGCCCCAACCTTTCTTTTACACTGTCTGCTCCCCCCTCTCTATCAGGCTGGTTGCATATTCCACGAAGAAGGCAATTCGATTGTGTACTTTTTCTGTTTTAATTTTCTACTGTTTGCACTGAAGAAAAGATGGCACACCCTTTTGAACGCTTTCTAGTTGTCATAACAACATTACTTGACATTTTAATGAGTTCATTTCCATTTTTTGATATTTATTTATTGTTTTTATTTTTGTGTGTGGAATCAGTATTGTGTACAGGAACGCTCATTGTGAGAATATTCTGGATATTAATATTGTTTGTGCCAACTATCAATACTCCACTGTAATTAAGGATGACAGTCATGTACCAATAACTGCTACTAATAAAGAAAAAATATTACACGTTATGTGTTTTCAATTATTTTACCTTATTGCCAGTAACTTGTAACTGCTAATAATTTAAAGGTACTTATATTTAAAGCTGCAATATGTAAAGTTTTGGGTGAAATGTGAGTTACAGATCTGTCATTCTCATTGAAAGCAAGTCTATGAAGCAGTAGATCTGCCTTTTCTATGCTTCCCATTAAGTTTAGTTTTTGAGTCTTTTACTTTCGGTTTTGTACACAAGCTGAAAATACAATATTTTTGGTTGTTGAAAATATATTTTGCAGAGGTTTAGATGGTACAATGATTCTCTACACTATACATTGCTTGTTTTGTCACACTGAAATTAGGCAAACTATTAGAATTTTTGCAACCAGGAAATTGAGATTTCTGCATATTGCACCTTTTTTAAAAATGTTACCTTCATCCCTCTTTAAAGATTTCCTTGTCATGCATTCCAAGATTAAAGGTGAACTGCACTCACCGATTCTGCATGTGTTTCTTCCGGTGCTCATTTAATAAGAAATGCAAAGGCTGTTACTGAAGGCCAAACGAGAGTTGTCTTTGGGGTGTGGTTTAATGTGGGTGTTTCTTGGGTGTGTCTTTTTGCCATTCAATCACAACAAACAAGGCACTAGTGAGTAACTTATTGACAGCGAGATGAGCTAAGCTAGTTTTGCTATGGAGAGAAGGTTTGAAGCTCAGGACTTCTCCCCTCCTGACTGACTCGCCATCTCAAGATCTGCTAATTCCATTCTACAGTGTGTGTGTATGTATATGTATGTTAGTACCAGTCAGAAGTTTGGACACCACCTCATTCAAGGGTTTCTTTATTTTTACATTTTCTACATTGTAGAATAATAGTGAAGACAAACTATGATATACAGTGGGGGGGGGAAAAAAGTATTTAGTCAGCCACCAATTGTGCAAGTTCTCCCACTTAAAAAGATGAGAGGCCTGTAATTTTCATCATAGGTACACGTCAACTATGACAGACAAAATGAGGAAAGAAAATCACATTTGTAGGATTTTTAATGAATTTATTTGCAAATTATGGTGGAAAATAAGTATTTGGTCAATAACAAAAGTTTCTCAATACTTTTATATACCCTTTGTTGGCAATGACACAGGTCAAACGTTTTCTGTAAGTCTTCATAACGTTTTCACACACTGTTGCTGGTGTTTTGTCCCATTCCTCCATGCAGATCTCCTCTAGAGCAGTGATGTTTTGGGGCTGTCGCTGGGCAACACGGACTTTCAACTCCCTCCAAAGATTTTCTATGGGGTTGAGATCTGGAGACTGGCTAGGCCACTCCAGGACCTTAATGCTTCTTACGAAGCCACTCCTTCGTTGCCCGGGCGGTGTGTTTGGGATCATTGTCATGCTGAAAGACCCAGCCACGTTTTATCTTCAATGCCCTTGCTGATGGAAGGAGGTTTTCACTCAAAATCTCACGATACATGGCCCCATTCATTCTTTCCTTTACACGGATCAGTCGTCCTGGTCCCTTTGCAGAAAAACAGCCCCAAAGCATGATGTTTCCACCCCCATGCTTCACAGTAGGTATGGTGTTCTTTGGATGCAACTCAGCATTCTTTGTCCTCCAAACACGACGAGTTGAGTTTTTACCAAAAAGTTATATTTTGGTTTCATCTGACCATATGACATTCTCCCAATCCTCTTCTGGATCATCCAAATGCACTCTAGCAAACTTCAGACGGGCCTGGACATGTACTGGCTTAAGCAGGGGGACACGTCTGGCACTGCAGGATTTGAGTCCCTGGCGGCGTAGTGTGTTACTGATGGTAGGCTTTGTTACTTTGGTCCCAGCTCTCTGCAGGTCATTCACTAGGTCCCCCGTGTGGTTCTGGGATTTTTGCTCACCGTTCTTGTGATCATTTTGACCCCACGGGGTGAGATCTTGCGTGGAGCCCCAGATCGAGGGAGATTATCAGTGGTCTTGTATGTCTTCCATTTCCTAATAATTGCTCCCACAGTTGATTTCTTCAAACCAAGCTGCTTACCTATTGCAGATTCAGTCTTCCCAGCCTGGTGCAGGTCTACAATTTTGCTTCTGGTGTCCTTTGACAGCTCTTTGGTCTTGGCCATAGTGGAGTTTGGAGTGTGACTGTTTGAGGTTGTGGACAGGTGTCTTTAATACTGATAACAAGTTCAAACAGGTGCCATTAATACAGGTAACGAGTGGAGGACAGAGGAGCCTCTTAAAGAAGAAGTTACAGGTCTGTGAGAGCCAGAAATCTTGCTTGTTTGTAGTTGACCAAATACTTATTTTCCACCATAATTTGCAAATAAATTCATAAAAAATCCTACAATGTGATCTTCAGAAAGAAAAATTCTCAATTTGTCTGTCATAGTTGACGTGTACCTATGATGACAATTACAGGGCTCTTTCATCTTTTTAAGTGGGAGAACTTGCACAATTGGTGGCTGACTAAATACTTTTTCCCCCCACTGTAATATATATGGAATCATGTAGTAACCAAAAAAGTGTTAAACAAATCAAAATATATTTGAGATTCTTCAAATAGGCACCCTTTTCCTTGATGACAGCTTTGCACACTCTTGGCATTCTCTCAACCAGCGTCACCTGGAATGCTTTTCCAACAGTCTTGAATGAGTTCCCACATATATTGAGCACTTGTTGGCTGCTTTTCCTTTACTCTGCGGTCCAACAAATCTCAAACCATCTCAATTTGGTTTAGGTCGGGTGATTGTGGAGGCCAGGTGATCTGATGCAGCACTCCATCACTCTCCTTGGTCAAATAGCCCTTACACAGCCTGGAGGTGTGTTGGGTTATTGTCCTGTTGAAAAGCAAATGATAGTCCCAGAATGCTGTGGTAGCCATGCTGGTTAAGTGTGCCTTGAATTCTAAATAAATCAGACAGTGTCACCCGCAAAGCACCAAAACACCACCACCTCCATGCTTTACGGTGGGAAATACACATGCGGAGATCATTCGTTCACCCACACCGCATCTCACAAAGACACGGCGGTTGGAACCAAAAATCTCAAATTTGGACTCCAGACCAATGGACACATTTCTACCGGTCTAATGTCCATTGCTCGTGTTTCATGGCCCAAGCAAGCCTCTTCTTATTGGTGTCCTTTAGTAGTGGTTTCTTTGCAGCAATTCGACCATGAAGGCCTGATTCACGCAGTTTCCTCTGAACTGTTGATGTGTCTGTTACTTGAACTCCGTGATGCGTTTTATTTGGGCTGCAATTTCTGAGGCTGGTAACTAATGAACTTATCCTCTGCAGCAGAGGTAACTCTGGGTCTTCTTTTCCTGTGGCGGTCCTCACGAGAGCCGGTTTCATCATAGCGCTTGATGGTTTTTGCGACTGCACTTGAAGAAACTTTCATTTTCCGGATTGACTGACCTTCATGTCTTAAAGTAACGATGGACTGTTGTTTATCTTTGCTTATTTGATCTGTTCTTGCCATAATATGGATTTAGCCCTATTTGGTAAAATACCATCTTCTGTATACCACCCCTACCTTGTCACAACACAACTGATTGGCTTTAACACATTAAGAAGGAAAGAAATTCCACAAATTAACTTTTAACAAGGCACACCTGTTAATTGAAATGCATTCCAGGTGACTACCTCATGAAGCTGGTTGAGAGAATGCCAAGAGTGTACAAAGCTGTCATCAAGGCAAAGGGTGGCTACTTTGAAGAATATCAAATATATTGATTTGTTTAACACTTTGTTGGTTACTACATAATTCCATGTGTGTTATCTTGTAGTTTTGATGTCTTCACTATTATTCTACAATGTAGAAAATAGTAAAAATAAAGAAAAACCCTTAAGCTTATTTCTCTCAAATTTTGTGCACAAATTTATTTACATCCCTGTTAGTGAGCATTTCTCCTTTGCCAAGATAATTCATCCACCTGACAGGTGTGAAATATCAATAAGCTGATTTAAACAGCATGATCATTACACAGGTGCACCTTGTGCTGGGGACAATAAAAGGCCACTCTGAAATGTGCAGTTCTTTCACACAACACAATGCCACAGATGTCTCAAGTTTTGAGGGAGCGTGCAATTGGCATGCTGACTGCAGGAATGTCAATCAGAGCTGTTGCCAGAGAATTAAATGTTAATTTCTCAACCATAAGCTGCTTCCAATGTCGTTTTAGAGAATTTGGCATTAAGTCCAACCGGGCTCACAACCGCAGACCACGTGTAACCACGCCAGCCTAGGACCTCCTCATCCGGCTTCTTCACTAGTGGTCAAATGCTCACCTTCGATGTCCGCTGGCACGCTGGAGAAGTGTGTTCTCCACCGATGAATCCTGGTTTCAACAGTACTGGGCAGAGGACGTCGTGTGGTCGAGCGGTTTGCTGATGTCAATGTTGTGAACAGAGTGCCCCATGGTGGGGTTATGGTATGGGCAGGCATAAGCTACGGGCAACGAACACAATTGCATTTTATCAATGGCAATTTGAATCACAGAGATACCATGACGAGATCCTGAGGCCCATTGTCATGCCATTCATCCTCTGCCATCACCTCATGTTTCAGCATGATAATGCACGGCCCCGTGTCGCAGTTCCTGGAAGCTGAAAATGTCCCAGTTCTTTCATGGCCTGCATACTCACCAGACATGTCACCCATTGAGCATGTTTGGGATGCTCTGAATACTTTCTTAAGGCACTTTACTTTGCTGCCACAAAAACAGATTATTTGCCTGCCACTCTAATTTGCTAAACTC
This sequence comes from Coregonus clupeaformis, assembly GCF_020615455.1. NCBI lineage: Eukaryota > Metazoa > Chordata > Actinopteri > Salmoniformes > Salmonidae > Coregonus > Coregonus clupeaformis. The sequence continues at coordinate 31,821,677 of NC_059194.1, forward strand.
TAATTTGTAAACCTGTCGCATTATACTTACGTCATTGTTTGTTTACCCCTAGCTTTTTCGCCGGTTAGCTGACGTTAGCTGGCTGGCTAGCGTGAGAAGTTAATCTAATTCGCTGGTCTTAGATATGTCATAACTATTTCCAGTCTTTGCCTGCCCTTGAATGGTCTAGGTATTTAGAAAAGTTGATTCTTGTTGGCTTGTCTATATGTCCTTTCAACTTGCCGGAGACCAGCTGGGGAGACAACCCTACCAAATAAAGTAGCCTTTGGCGATATCTACACTTACATGGTGGAATCTCCAGGTTTGCATAATATACAAATGCAGAAGAATATTATAGTCGGGTGCACAACTTTTTCAGTGAGTTACTCAGGTGAGTTCCAGCAGAGGGTGTCTGGTACTCACCCCATATGTAGCGTGGTCTTAATAATTGCAGTCTTCCTCACTGTCCTCCTCAGTGCTGCCACCACTGTCCTCTGCTTCAGCTTCCTGCATGGTAGATGATGAAGATGCTGCAGATGCACCTCCCTGTCCTTGGTTGAGCCTCCGATTAGCTGTCTAGCAGCAGGCTTTGGGTCAAATGTCTCTGTGGTCTGCTTTGACAGGTGAATGTGCATCAGGGCTGAGAGACGAGCATGTGACAGACGAGATCTGTACTTGGTTTTTATTATGTTGAGATGTGAGAATCCCCTCTCCCAAGCTGCACTGCTTAAAGGCAGTGTAAGAGACAGCTTAACCACCTTGTTGATTTTGGAGTATAATAATAATAATAATAAGCCATTTAGCAGACGCTTTTATCCAAAGCGACTTACAGTCATGCGTGCATACATTTTTGTGTATGGGTGGTCCCGGGGATCAAACCCACTACCTTGGCGTTACAAGCGCCGTGCTCTACCAGCTGAGCTACAGAGGACCACTGTAAGCATCTGGGTTACTTGTATTTACTATTTGGACCAAGTCATACACAGAAGAGGCTCCCAAGCGTTTTCCTGCCTGCTTTAAGCTCATTCATTCTGTCACAGTGGTATCTTTGTCAAGTTGCAAGGTGGCCTCATATTTCTTGAGAATGCTGCAAACTGTTGTGTTTCCAAAACTGTGGAGGTCTTGCATTTACTGAGGCCATGTTGAAGGATCAAATGGTAAGAAATGATCACATGACTTGAGGGAGTCATATCTGATTTCAAACTCTTCAATTAACCCCCTGAGTAAGTGTGTCTTGTCTCTGTCAGCATCAGCATTGGAAACAGTGTGTGCCCTGTGGCTTTCACCATCAAGCAGAAGTGTGAACTGTCCAATGGCCACCATGAGTTCAATGGTCAGCTTTTCCTTCTGAAACCTAATGATGTGGTCTTCAAAATGTTGCAAATGTCAAGCATGTTTGACAGAAAGCACTGAAAACGCTCTGTGCAGATATGCTGCAAGTCACTGTTATCACTCGTAACCAGTTGCATTTTAATGGCTGGCAATAGTCTTGATATTTTTAACAGTGTTCCATGCCTCCATGCAGACCATCTGATATTATGAAACTTACCCAGTTTAACAAAGGAGATCCCATTTTCTTCACATAGCTTATTCAGTGCAGCAGTTTTTTTTGCTCCACCTTTTTGTAAATTAAAATGCAGCAGCTTGACCACAGAGCGATTAAATGTCTCACAGTAAGGAACGTTGCGATCAGCTGATTTCGCACAATTCTCCAGAATGTGCACAAGGGAGTCTCCAACCGCAGCAAGTTGCCAGAGTTTTGGCACAACGCCGTTGTAGATTGACAGCAGCCCCGTCTGTGCACACAGCGACCAACTTTGTTGTCCAGTCATCCAAGCCTGTGTCCTGGAAAAGTCTCTCAAGTCCGTCTGTTATGGCCTGCGCGGTTCGGTCAGCACCCAATTCAATCAGTCCAATAAAGTCCGAAGTAAACTCTCCGTTGCTGGACACAGACACAATGTAAACGATTTCCTGCTCAGTTTTTGTGATGTCCTCAGATCCATCAAAAAGCAGTCCCCAAAATTCAGCAGACTGCAACTTGGCTCGTAACTCCCCGATGATGCTGTGAGCGATGCTCTGCATGATCCGTGTGCCCCCTTCACCTGAATGATATGCACCTCCGACATTTACTCCTAGCCGCTTCAGTAAAGGAACATCCTCAGAATAGGAAGACATGGGACGTGCGTGTTTAGCTTTATGGAAGGCGAGGAGAAAAATATTAAACAGAGCTTGCCGCTGTTCTTCATTCAGCTTGTCTCGCCATCTGGGAAGTGGGCGACTGGACATTTCTTCTCGGCTAGCTTAGCAATGGCTTGCGCCACATTTGTGTGCTCCTTGCTCTTTTCATGTTTGTCAAATAAAGGATGGTTGAAATTCTTTGAGCCTTTATAAAATGCACCCGTTTTGTCTGCTAGATGTGGATTTGAGCGGCAAATCTTGCACCACATTTCAGTGTGCTCATCGTTAGCTTCAAGCCACTGCACATCTTGGAGCCACTTTTCCGGAAAAAGTATTTTCTTCGGCTCTGGCTCCAGTTGGCGTTTCTTTGTAGGTGGCGAAATGCCAAAGAAGCTGCTTAATGTCTGTTGCTTTTTGGACATCCATGACAGTAGTTGACAAGCAACATGTTATGTGTAAGGTTAGATGAGAAGATCGGTCAAGTACGCAAAGGCGCGTAGTAACACAAGTGGCATTACGCTTTCCTGATTTTTGTCGCGCTTGCGTACCTGCGTACCAGTTATGTGCACCCCTGATTATAGTCGTTATTTGGACAGATACAGCTCACTAGTTCGTACTACAAGCTAACTAGCAAGCTTTATGCAATACACATAGCTAGTTAGATATGAAAAAGTGTTAGCGACTTACCGGTGATGAAGTGCTTTGATAACATACATTTATTGCGTAACTGGAGCCCACTGCTTTCCATCATCATTGCGGTGTAATAGCCTGAAACCATGAAGTTCATCTAACCTGGTCTTTGGGCAGTTAATGATGCTTAATTTGGTGGTCTTTTCTCCTACTGTTGTTCAAACAAAATGATACGCAACAACTTTTCGGCATCTTAAAAGCAGGGTTTGCTAGCTAGTTGAAGTAAGTCTGTTGGAATCATCTCTTTGGCTGATAATCGTGACGTACATTCCGTGCGACAGTCTCTGTTCATGCTAACATTTTTACGTTTAGACAGTGTTTTTAGGTATGATGTAGTTTGTTGATTAAGACAAAGTACAGTATGTTAAAAATGACACCATGCATATCCAAAATGTTTATAAATTGATTTAAAACAGAATACAGCCATTGTCGGGTTATGAGTAAAGTAGGTAATTTAACATAGTAGTAACGGGAGTACACTATGGTTGTACCATACACGGGGTACATTAAGCCATGCCTCGCCATGTGTATCTATTGGAAATGACAGGCTGTGGTCTATCTTGGGTTAGTCAAAATCTTTGGTATCATAGTTAGCTAACTGGCTAGCTAGCTACTCACCACACACCGGTCACAGCCATCATGTCATACGTTTGTTGTATGTAATCCATTCCTTGCAATCTTGCGTAATATTGTTGAATGCATTAGAAGTTTGCACCAACTTTATGGAAGCCCATTTTCACTCCTATGCCGAGCAAGTGTGTGTGCGTTGCAGACTTGACAACATGTCCACAACACATTGCAGCTGGGGTCGGACTGCACCTTGTTGTCTCTGGGCAATTGGACATCATTAGCAAAAGTTAATGATATAAGTCATCCATATCCAAATGTAATTTTGGATGAGACTGACTTTATGGGCCAAATTATCCTATGTACACTTTGTAGTAAATGTTGACACTAGAATTTATGTTTTGGACTCATATCGATGCTACAGTTGAAGTCGGAAGTTTACATACACCTTAGCCAAATACATTTAAACTCAGTTTTTCACAATTCCTGACATTTAATCCTAGTAAGAATTCCCTGTCTTAGGTCAGTTAGGATCACCACTTTATCTTAAGAAAGTGAAATGTCAGAATGATAGTAGAGAGAATGATATATTTCAGCTTTTTTCTTTCATCACATTCCCAGTGGGTCAGAAGTTTACATACACTCAATTAGTATTTGGTAGCATTGCCTTTAAATTGTTTAACTTGGGTAAAACGTTTCGGGTAGCCTTCCACAAGCTAAGTTGGGTGAATTTTGGCCCATTCCTCCTGACAGAGCTGGTGTAACTGAGTCAGGTTTGTAGGCCTCCTTGCTCGCACACGCTTTTTCAGTTCTGCCCACTTGACTTTGTCGTCCTTAAGCCATTTTTCAGTTCTGCCCACACATTTTCTATAGGATTGAGGTCATGGCTTTGTGATGGCCATTCCAATACCTTGACTTTGTTGTCCTTAAGCCATTTTGCCACAACTTTGGAAGTATGCTTGGGGTCATTGTCCATTTGGAAGAGCCATTTGCGACCAAGCTTTAACTTCCTGACTGATGTCTTGAGATGTTGCTTCAATATATCCACATAATTTTCCCTCCTGCAGCAAAGCATCCCCACAGCATGATGCTTCCACCCCCGTGCTTCACGGTTGGGATGGTGTTCTCCGGCTTGCAAGCCTTCACCTTTTTCCTCCAAACATAACAATGGTCATTATGGCCAAACAGTTCTATTATCAGACCAGAGGACATTTTTTCAAAAAGTATGATCTTTGTCCCCATGTGCAGCAAACCATAGTCTGGCTTTTCTATGGTGGTTTTGGAGCAGTGGCTTCTTCCTTGCTGTGCGGCCTTTAAGGTTATGTCTATTACAGAGCATATGAGCGGAGTGGAGCGGGAGCGAGCGTGGAGCGTGAGCGGACGGATTTTGAACAGAGCGCAGAGCGGCATTTTTAAAAGGACGGAGCGTCGCCCTATGTCCCGCTCCAATTTCGCTCGCTCACACCACGAGTCTGAAGCATGCTCAAGCCTGACCCAGAATCCATCTGTTTAATTTAATTTGTGTCGTCCATGAATTTGTATTTTATAGAGCGAGAGGAGCAGCAGCAGCAACAAGAGAAAAGGGTTGAGGAATTCAAAAGTTTATTCACTGCACGCAAAGGCCCAACCATAACAAGGGCAGAGAAAAAGAGAGCTGGATGTAGCATTTTTTGAAATGATTTTCATGGACTATGAACCGCTGAGTAAAGGAGAACGCGAAGGGATGCAACACTTCGCCAGCGCAGCTCAACTGGGCTACACCCCCCAAGAAACTATGATAAATCAGTACTTTACTTTGTCAAATTTACATCTGAGATGCCCCATTCACATGCTTCAGCTGGCGATCAAAAACGCCTTTAACGAGCACGACAACATTAATAGGCTGTTAGTGAAAGTCGGGCACCTGGTGAAAAGTGTACGCAAGAGCACAGAGGAAACCGACCAATTAGGTGTCCGCCCCACAAATGCCTGCGCCATTCGATGGAGCAGCCAGCTGCGGATGATTCAGTCGTTCATCCGGTTGTTCCAAAAAAGACCCGTTATGGCAAAACAAACTCAAGTCTAATGTTGCTAACATCACCCTGAATCAAGTACGGCAGCTGACGCACCTTGTCAGTGTGCTGACACCACTAGCAGATCTCACAGACAAAATGCAGAAGGAGCTGGGGAACCTGGGGATGATCCTCCCTGCTGTCACAGAAATCAAATCCCTGCTCACCGATTACACTCACGCTGCACTTCCAATGGGCATCGCTGCTTTTGCAGAAACATTGGCAAACAACGTGTCAATTCGCTATGGAATATACTATACTGATTAACATCTAATTTTAGCGTCAGTGTTAGATCCCCGTTTCAAGACAGAATGGATAATCCGAGATGAGTCTGTATGCAACAAATTCGGGGAGATAAAGTAAGGCTGTGGTTTAAGCTAAAAGTGAAATACATGCAGATTTTGTTCCTTTTTTGGAGTGAGCGGGGGGCGATTTGAGTGGAGCGCGATGCAAACTGCGTTGAGCGCTGAGCGATAATGAGCGGACTGGCCTGATGTGGCTTTGAGCGGGGGGAGCGGAGGGGTGAACAGCTCCGTGAGCGAGGAGCTGAGATTCTCACCGCTCCACTCCGCTCATATGCTCTGTGTCTATAGGACTCGTTTCACTGTGGATATAGATACTTTTGTACCTGTTTCCTCCAGCATCTTCACAAGGTCTCCTTCCTGAGCGGTATGACGGCTGCGTGGTCCCATGGTCTTTATACTTGCGTACTATTGTTTGTACAGATGAACGTGGTACCTTCAGGCGTTTGGAAATTGCTCACAAGGACGAACCAGACTTGTGGAGGTCTACAATTCATTTTCTAAGGTCTTGGCTGATTACTTTTGATTTTCCAATGATGTCAAGCAAAGAGGCACTGAGTTTGAAGGTAGGCCTTGAAATACATCCACAGGTACACCTCCAATTGACTCATGATGTCAATTAGCCTATCAGAAGCTTCTAAAGCCATGACATACTTTTCTGGAATTTTCCAAGCTGTTTAAAGGCACAGTCAACTTAGTGTATGTAAACTTCTGACCCACTGGAATTGTGATACAGTGAATTATAAGTAAAATAATCTGTCTGTAAACAATTGTTGGAAAAATTACTTGTGTCATGCACTATAGTTTGTTAACTAGAAATTTGTGGAGTGGTTGAAAACCAAGTTTTAATGATTCCAACCTAAGTGTATGTGTCACGATCGCTTACAGACGGGACGGACCAAGGCGCAGCGTGATATGCATACATGTTTATTTGACTTATAAACACAACGACAAAACAAGAAACGAAACGTGAAGTCCAAGGTACACAAACAACATACCTAACACGGAACAAGATCCCACAACCCACTAGTGCCAATAGGCTGCCTAAGTATGGTCCCCAATCAGAGACAACGAGCTACAGCTGCCTCTGATTGGGAACCACACCGGCCAACATAGAAATACACATAATAGAACACCAACATAGAACATACACAACATAGAACATACACACCCTGACTCAACATTTAAGCGTCCCCTGAGTCAGGGCGTGACAGTATGTAAACTTCCGACTTCAACTGTATATGTAAGGTCATTTGGATTTTGTACACAGTCATACCTAGTTATAACCAGTTATAACTGTAGGCAAGTACATATGGTGCTCCACCTCTGCAGGTGATCTGTCTATCTGGTCAAAATCACCAATACAGGTCCCCCACCAACCTTTAATAATATGTATAACTTAATATTATATCTCCATAGAAACCTGGTTTCAAATCAATACTTTTAAAGATTTGCCCTAGAATAACTACTTTTTGGAGAATACACACCAATACAGCTTTCTGTGTAGATTCAGAGTGTATCTGAGTTCTGTATTGCAGTTCTGTCATTGGCAGACGTTTTATACCATTGGCAGATTTTTTTATATGTACAAAAATAAGGTAATTTTGGTTTTGTACACAGTTATACAATACATGGTATAGAAAAGTATCTTAGGCGAGTAAATGGGGAGCTATATATGTCAAATCAAATCAAATCAAATTTTATTGGTCACATGCGCCGAATACAACAGGTGCAGACATTACAGTGAAATGCTTACTTACAGCCCTTAACCAACAGTGCATTTATTTTAAACAAAAAAAGTAAGAATAAAACAACAACAAAAAAAGTGTTGAGAAAAAAAGAGCAGAAGTAAAATAAAGTGACAGTGGGGAGGCTATATATACAGTAAAATAAAGTGACAGTAGGGAGGCTATATATACAGGGGGGTACCGTTGCAGAGTCAATGTGCGGGGGCACCGGCTAGTTGAGGTAGTTGAGGTAATATGTACATGTGGGTAGAGTTAAAGTGACTATGCATAAATACTTAACAGAGTAGCAGCAGCGTAAAAAGGATGGGGTGGGGGGCAGTGCAAATAGTCCGGGTAGCCATGATTAGCTGTTCAGGAGTCTTATGGCTTGGGGGTAGAAGCTGTTGAGAAGTCTTTTGGACCTAGACTTGGCACTCCGCCGCTGTGCGGTAGCAGAGAGAACAGTCTATGACTAGGGTGGCTGGAGTCTTTGACAATTTTGAGGGCCTTCCTCTGACACCGCCTGGTATAGAGGTCCTGGATGGCAGGGAGCTTTGCCCCAGTGATGTACTGGGCCGTACGCACTACCCTCTGTAGTGCCTTGCGGTCAGAGGCCAAGCAGTTGCCATACCAGGCGGTGATGCAACCAGTCAGGATGCTCTCGATGGTGCAGCTGTAGAATTTTTGTGCAGATGATCTGTCTATCTGGTCAAAATTACTGATACAGATCCCCTTCCACCCTCTGGTGGTATGGCTAGCTTGTTATTATGTCTCCAGAGAAACCTAGATTCAAGTAAAGGTCCAATCTATTTAATTGCTATATGCAGAATTAGGTGTTTTTGGCTGGGGTCAAAATGACCCCAAAGGACTTGAATTTTGTTAAAGTCTATATTGATACAGAAACACTAAACAATGATTTAGATTAAGAACCAGTTGATTGGCAAAGTCATGAACATATTTAAGAATTTAATATACCACCTTTGGGCTATGATCAAAAATATGCCTCTGGGGTCAAAATGAGGGTTATTAAACCTACCCTTTGGAATGACTTCGATAACAACAGTGAATCTATTTAGTTTTTAAGTGGAGATCTCTCAACAATCATTCTCACTATAGCACATTGGTAATACTCAGGGACATATCATTGCTAAGCAGGGCTTGATTAAAACCCTGTATGAGAGACCAAAGGGTAGCTGTAGATGGATGAATTCTCCAGTAGGGGTTACTGCCCTACACATCAGCTGGGCTAGACAATCTGGACCCTTTCTTTCTAAAATTAGCTGCCGTAATTGTCACAACCCCTATTACTAGCCTGTTCAACCTCTCTTTCGTATCGTCTGAGATCCCCAGAGATTGGAAAGCTGCCGCGGTCATCCCCCTCTTCAAAGGGGGTGACACTCTAGATTCAAACTGTTACAGACCTATATCCATCCTGCCCTGCCTTTAGAAGGTATTTGAAAGCCAAGTTAACAAACAGATCACCAACCATTTCGAATCCCACCGTACCTTCTCCGCTATGCAATCTGGTTTCCGAGCTGGTCATGGGTGCACCTCAGTCACGCTCAAGGTCTTAAACGATATTATAACCGCGATCGATAAAAGACAGTACTGTGCAGCTGTCTTCATCGACCTGGCCAAGGCTTTCGACTCTGTCAATCACCGCATTCTTATTGGCAGACTAAATAGCCTTGGTTTCTCAAATGACTGCCTCGCCTGGTTCACCAACTACTTCTCAGATAGAGTTCAATGTGTCAAATCGGAGGGCCTGTTGTCTGGACCTCTGGCAGTCTCTATGGGGGTGCCACAGGGTTCAATTCTTGGGCCGACTCTATTCTCTGTGTATATCAATGATGTCGCTCTTGCTGCTGGTGACTCTCAGATCCACATCTACGCAGACGACACAATTTTGTATACATCTGGCCCTTCATTGGACACTGTGTTAACAAACCTCCAAACGAGCTTCAATGCCATACAACACTCCTTCCGTAGCCTCCAACTGCTCTTAAACGCTAGTAAAACTAAATGCATGCTCTTCAATCGAACGCTGCTTGCACCCGCCCGCCCGACTAGAATCACTACTCTCTGCGGTCTGACTTAGAATATGTGGACAACTACAAATACCTAGGTGTCTGGTTAGACCGTAAACTCTCCTTCCAGACTCACATTAAGCATGTCCAATCCCAAGTTAAATCTAGAATCGGCTTCCTATTTCGTAACAAAGCCTCCTTCACTCATGCTGCCAAACATGCCCTCGTAAAACTGACTATCCTACCGATCCTTGACTTCGGCGATGTCATTTACAAAATAGCCTCCAACACTCTACTCAGCAAATTGGATGTAGTCTATCACAGTGCCATCCATTTTGTCACCAAAGCCCCATACACTACCCACCATTGTGACCTGTACGCTCTCGTTGGCTGGCCCTCACTACATATTCGTCGTTAAACCCACTGACTCGAGGCCATTTATAAATCACTGCTAGGCAAATCCTTGCCTTATCTTAGCTCATTGGTCACCATAGCAACACCCACTTGTAGTTTGCACTCCAGCAGGTATATCTCACTGGTCATCCCCAAAGCCAACACCTCCTTTGGCCGCCATTCCTTCCAGTTCTATGCTGCCAATGACTGGAACGAACTGCAAAAATCTCTGAAGCTGGAGACACTTATCTCCCTCACTAACTTTAAGCATCAGTTGTCAGAGCAGCTTACCGATCACTGCACCTGTACACAGCCCATCTGTAATTAGCCCACCCAACTACCTCATCCCCATATTGTTATTTATTTTGCTAATTTGCACCCCAGTATCTCTATTTGCACATCATCTTCTGCACATTTATCACTCCAGTGTTAATACTAAATTGTAATTATTTTGCACTATGGCCTATTTATTGCCTTACCTCCATAACTTACTACATTTGCACACACTGTATATAGATTTTCTATTTTGTTTTTGACTGTATGTTTTGTTTTACCCCATATGTAACTCTGTGTTGTGGTTGTTTTTATTGCACTGCTTTACTTTATCTTGGCCAGGTCACAGTTGTAAATGAGAACTTGTTCTCAACTGGCTTACCTGGTTAATTAAAGGTGAAATAAATAAATAAAATAATAGTTAAATGTTTATAGTGGATATAACGTTGAAGATCTGTCGTTGTTTTAAAGGTACAAAATTCAACATAATTTATACAAGGTTTGTCTATGTTGAAATTTGGTTAACATGATGACAGAATCACGTGGTTGAAATTTCACCCTCAAAACAACCGATTACGTTGATTACTTTTTTTCAAATCTAATGTACTTTCCACGTAGATTCCAAGTCACAATACGTTGACAAATTACATTTGAACAACGTTGATTCAACCAGTTTGTGCCCAGTGGGCTATTTGTGTGTGTGTGTGTGTATGAAAGATAACTACATATCAGCTCTACAGTACAGTGGTTCTGCTCAAAATGATCTCATAATCTAGAACCATTGGTACTAGTGCAAACTCCATTGGTAGGCCATTGTTACTAGTACAAACTCTTAGTAAATCTATACTCTAATAATATAAAGGAGTGAATTACCGAAAATACAGTTCTGTTCTTACTGACTCATCCAAGCCTCAGTTCCGGCGCACATCGCTCAGTCTTAGAGTGAACACTGGGTGGCGCTCTTTGCTAATGGGAGAGAGAATGGAGATGAGTTGGAAGGGAGTGATGTGGACTCTAGGTGGCGGTATATACCCTGGCATGTGCTGTCCTCATATCCAGTATGTTGGACAAAGTCCCTAACAAGTGTCTGCTCTGGAATGATGAAACGTGTCCCCTCTCACAGTCTATTCTCTGTATTACCAGGAAGTTTGGATCAAGAACAGGGTAAATGGGTACTTTTAATGTTGCACCTTCTTTTGTTTCTTAGTCTAACTAACCTTTACCTAAAATATTTCAACCCCCAAAACATTGTCCACAACCTACCAACTAAGAACTAAGCCAAGCTTTGTGTTTCTTATACCTTAAAAATACCCCACAAGCCACCACATAGTAAAGCCATATTTAGTAGGCCATAGACTTCCTAGAACTGCACCTCAATGCCTGTTTTAATGCATCAGTGCATTGTGGTGGAAGTTACTGTTACCATTAAACTACGGATTGGAGAGAGATGCTCAGTGACGGCTTATGCAACGTGTCAAGCGCCATACCGTGTGTGTGTTCACTAGTGTTTAAGGGTGTTGGCACTGGGCTAAGGAGATGGGTCAGAGTGTCAAGACCTATCTGTCTAAAGTTCAGAGGTGTGTGTGTGTGTGTATGTGTGCGTTGGGTGTCTGTAGTGATGTTTGCAGGGTAAGGTCAATATGCCAGGGTGTATCTGGTTGAATAGTTTTGCTTCTGGAAACTTCGAGACAAGTCCTTCTGTTTGCTCGTGGCATCATGTAGTGGAGTTACGGTAGTGTAGTCTGCTCTGTCCTATCCTATCAGCCACTGGGCTCTGCTGTGGAGGGCCATGCAACACCTACTGCCGACTAACATCAGTCAGTGTGTCAGAGAGAGATGTAAGAGAAAAGGGACAGAGAAAGATAGGGGTAATGAAAAGTGTTTGCCTCTTTGGGGTTTGGTTTAATGTGGGTGTTATTGAGTACAGCGAGGTAAGCTAAGCTATCTTTGCTATGGAGAGAACAAAGTTTTGAAGTTGAGGACTTCTCCCCTCCTGACTGACTCGCCATCTCAAGATGGTCAGCTAATTCAGTTCTATGTGTAGGCTAAAGCCTGCGCTGACCTTGTGTTTAGCCAAACTGACAGCAGCTAGCTAGCATAGCTTGGTGATAGCTGAAGCTGGCTATCCAATCTAGCTGATATTTCTCTGTCAAATCAGTTATGGCAAGTTAGCAAGAGCCAGTTTCTGGAATGTGTTTCATAAGACACTCGGTCTACAACGCCTTGCTACGAAAGTAGCTTGCAACTTAGTTTCAACGTTTCATCACATCATGTAAATACATGTTACCATGGAAACGATATCAACTACTGCAAGTTGAATACCCAAGGTCTTCAGTTAGCTCACTGTTCTACAACACAAAATTCTATAACTGGCTATTTTTGTCTCGCCTTATGTCCGCGGTTAGATCTTTCCCGGGAGACAAATCTCAGAACTAATATACCTACAGGTGTTGGCTACATGTGGACATTGCACAAACATTGCCCAGCTTGAGTATAGATACATCAACAAAAAATTGATGGATGTGTTCGTGTTACAAATAAAAAATGCTATAAATATCATATTGATGTGCTTATAAAGACAGTATGCCTACACTTTACCTAACAAATCAAAATCAGTTGTGTGTAGAGTACAACTTCAGCTGTCTAACCAGAACTTGAATGGCATTTCTATGGTCTATTTGCCCAAATCTAAGGATTTGGCTGTCTAACACACTGACATGCACAGCCTTCTGGGTGAAGTTCTGTCTTCAAGTCTCCAGTGGGTAATGTTTTACAGGTTATGGACATGTTTTGATAACTTTCAAGTGTAACAGTTCCATGTAGAAAAACCATACTTAACATAATACTGTAGAAGCAGTGTTCTGCTAATATAACAATGTGAAAATATGACACTTGTCTTTCATCTTTTATTGTCATTCACAGCCGATACAGATAATGTACCTTTCAACATTTTGTCTGGTGGTGCTGGGGCTACCTTCCTGTATGGTGTCCCTGCCTTTTGTGGCAGGAGGATTCGAATATCTGAAGAAATATTTAGAATCGCCGCCAGGGGCAGCTGGAAGTGGTGTTTGTATACAGTGCAGTACTGTACCTACAATGTACCTTATGTAGGCTACGTGCAGGCTACAGCGCGTCTCGTGTGAATTCTTATGTGAATTACAATACATTGAAATATTTGTAGATGGTAGATGTATATTTCGTTAGGGAAAATCTGTGAATTGTTGTATTATATGTTGAAGGCGAGGAATAGGCAGAATACATGACTTTGGTTGCCTCAGTGCCTGTGTGGTCTTGCGCTTACAGCCACTGACCCCAGCAGACATATGCCAGAGACGGCATGTGTTTGAATCCGGCCCACTGCCCTTTGACTCATGGATGAATGTCTATTAATTAAAGGTTAAGACAGAAACCACTCAAATGTTAACAGGTTAGGCATTCATTCTGAGTGCTTAAGGTTAGGGCTATGGTTTGGGGAAGGCTTTAAAAAAATAACTATGTATCATCAGTTTTCATAGTATTAGTGCTTGCTAGAGCATTGTGAACTGGCGTAGTGCAGTGGTCTTAGCAGCGAACTCCGGCTCCGAACCTCATGAGTGCTGGGTGATCTAGTGACCGGCCTGAACCTACATTAGGCCCAATGGTTAATTACATTTATTTAAATGCTTTCAAGAAGTGAAACGAATAGTCGGATGATTTACACATCAAAGAAGTGTCTCAGCTCAATGAAATCGTCTTTGGATAGGCTCAAATGCATAAACATCTTGACAGCTTTAGGAAATAAAATATTAAAGTCACACAACACAGGCTTTCAATCCAGACCAAAGACCAAAACTATATTGACCAATTATACATAACTTTAACTATAAAACCTGGGCTAGCATCCACACTGGAGGAAAGTTGATCGTTCTACAGTAGGTCCACATCTGTCAATCTGATGGGCCAAATCAGCTCATCAACTCAGCCAGGGAAACACTAACAGTGACAATGGATAGGCTAACGGATTGGAATCTAATCAAATAACGAACAAGAGGCCTATTGCAACATCGATGGCACTAGATAATCGCCAGCTTATGTCTCGTTAAACCATCAATACGTGCTAAATTCACCCGCACAGCTGATCTCAATTGCAGCCATTATTGGTCACCTCATTACCGCTCCTTAAAATATGATATTGGTGTTACCTTAACTTTAGTCCTGCTTGCAACCAAAGTCTTTCAAGATATGTTCGCCCTCTGGTTGGTATCGTAATCGGAACAACTTAGTCCTTTTTGAACAGACTAAGGGTGATTTATCTATTTGACAAGCATTTCGTACAATATAAATAAAGTATACTGTGGCATCTTACCTGACAATTTATATGAATGGAAACTAATGTTGGCGTAGCCTATTGTTATTATTTTATTAATTTCCTATTTATGTTATCCAAAAGTGTCTGGTATGGTCATTTCTTATCTGAAATGTGTAATTAATCAAGTTAATCGGGGGGATTGAGTTGTTTGTGCCAGAAGGCCACGCCAACATGTTAGGCCTATATATGAGCACTGAAGATAGTGGCCCTAACCGCTAAATGACCCCAGGCCGCAATTTAATTCAATTTTGACCTTACCATACACTTGACAATTCTATGTCATAGCCTAGTGGAAACCAATATCTATCTTGTATTATTACGCTACACTACATGACCAAAAGTATGTGGACAGCTGCTTGTCGAACATCTCATTCCAAAATCATGGGCATTAATATGGAGTTGGCCCCCCCCTTTGCTGCTATAACAGCCTCCACTCTTCTGGGAAGGCTTTCCATTAGATGTTGGAACATTGCTGCGGGGACTTGCTTCCATTCAGCCAAAAGAGCATTAGTGGGGTCAGGCAGTGTTGTTGGGCTATTAGGCCTGGCTCGCAGTCGGCGTTCCAATTCATCCAAAAGGTGTTCGATGGGGTTGAGGTCAGGGCTTTGTGCAGGCCAGTCAAGATCTTCCACACCGATCTCGACAAACCATTTCTGTATGGACCTCGCTTTGTGCACGGGGGCATTGTCATGCTGAAACAGGAAAGGGCCTTCCCCAAACTGTTGCCACAAAGCTCGAAACACAGAATCGTCTAGAATGTAATTGTATGCTATAGCGTTAAGATTTCCCTTCACTGGAACTAAGGGGCCTAGCCCAAACCATGAAAAACAGCCCCAGACCATTATTTCTCCTCCACCAAACGTTACAGTTGGCACTATGCATTGGGGCAGGTAGCGTTCTCCTGGCATCCGCCAAACCCAGATTCGTCCGTCGGACTGCCAGATGGTGAAGCATGATTTATCACTCCAGAGAACGTGTTTCCACTGCTCCATCGTCCGATGGTGGTGGAACTCCGGCCGACGCTTGGCATTGCGCATGGTGATCTTAGGCTTGTGTGCGGCTGCTCGGCCATGGAAACCCATTTCATGAAACTCGCTTCCTGAGGCAGTTTGGAATTTGGTAGTGAGTGCTGCAACCGAGGACACTATTTTTATGCGCTACATGCTTCAGCACTCGGCGGTCCCGTTCTGTGAGCGTGTGTGCCCTACCACTTCACGGCTGAGCCATTGTTGCGCCTAGACGTTTCCACTTCACGATAACGACACTTACAGTTCAACGGTGCCACGTTGAAAGTCACTGAGCTCTTCAGTAAGGCCATTCCACAGCCAATGTTTGTCTATAGAGATTGCATGGCTGTGTGTTCGATTTTATACACGTGTCAACAATGGGTGTGGCTGAAAGAGCCGAATCCACTAATTTGACGGGGTGTCCATATACTTTTGTGTATACAGTATAGTGTATATAAAACGATGGTTGTTGACGTGTATGGCTGCATTTCAGATACATTTTTGCACATTTGAATGTTGTAGCAATAGGACCTAGAACATTATTTTGATAGCAAGCCCTGATCCCAATGACTCTACTGCCACCGTATGGAGAGAAAGAGAACTGCTCATTTTCAGCCACTCACGAGGGTCATTTGAATTTCTTGATGCAGCAGAGAAATTCTATGCGACAAAAGAGTGATCAAGTTAAGATCCGACATCTGTATGCATCTAAGAAGTAGAAAATAAGCAGTTTACATACATTATTTTTCACAATTGGGTTATCAAATGTATCAAATTAATGAAGTGGGTTACCTTCTGTGTTTGTACAAATTATAAGCCTGTGAAAGCTGTTGCCGCTGACAGGTGAAGGTTGCAGGCTGATACTTGCAAACATGTGGCTGACTGTTCTATTCATAGAAATGCTCACAGCGAGGGCATGTCTACATGATGCTGATGAGGGCCCCCTTGCTGGTCTTCTCAATGCTGCATGTTTGGCTGAAAGCTGGACAACTGCAGCAGACAATCTTATGAGGTGGTGTTGACTGGGTGGGCCTGTGACAGGGTGATATAATAGACAGCTAAGTGGTAAATTGCATTTTGTTCTAAAGAAAGGACAAAACTTTTTGCTAATGCACTTCACAACCAAAATGACTCTACTAGTGGTATCTGTTTGGCTGGGTCATTAGCCTAGTAGTTTATAAAGCCGGGTATTTTTGAATACAACTTTTCACATTTCACATAACATATATTACCTGTCGTTGTTGATGAAGCCGTCTGTGTCAACCGGGCAGTAACTCGGGTCACTATCAGAGGCCTCATGATGGCGTGTCCTTTTCATAGGAGTCGAGTGGAGCTTGGCAAAAGGGGGCATGAATTGTTGACATAATTGTCATCCAAACCCAACCTTCAATTAGCTCATTGTGACACACTCAAGTTCCAAACTCTGTTTTAGACGAGACTGACTTTATGACCAAAATTATCCAATTTACACTTTGTAGTCAATTTTGACACTAGAATAAATGTTTCTGACTCATATCGTTGCCACATAGGCCGTTTACAAAGGGATTAGTTGCTTTTTAGAGGCAGTCGCTCTTTAATTGTGTGCGTGTGTTCTTTACAGTACATTTCATGGGGTTATCTTGTCCACACTTTCTCTTTCTTCTCATAGTCTATAGAAGTAAATGCAAATTACAGCTGTGGATTATAGTTAAAAGCTGTTACACCATACAGTTTTCATGTCTGATGGTTAGTTCACCATGGTTTCTCCTAACCTTAGAGATGGTGTTTTTAGAGAGAGATTTTAGGTTTGTCTTCTGAAGTGTCTGACAATGTGTCCAACGACACACCACGGCGCTAATGTAGGCTTATGTTGGTTGTTTCCATCGCACTCTCCTTTTTACGCTCTGGTCTTCTTTCTTCCTCTCTCCTCTCATCTTTTTATCTTCTCTCCTCTTTCTCTCGCTTTCTGTCTTCCAGTGCCAAGGCAGAGTGGATTACAGGTATCCATAGCAACACGTGTGTGAGCTGCAAGTATGTGTGTGCGTGTGTGTGTGTGTGTGTGTGGCCTCTTGTCCGAGACACAATTCAGTAATCACTAGTCCTTACCTCCATGCTAATTAACCGTCACCCTGGTAATTGGACGGGGCAAGTGAGCGAGACGATTGGCTCACTTCCTCTCCGCCCCCCGCCCTCTCCCTCTCCCTCTCCCTCTCCCCAGTTCCCTTCTCCCTCCTCATCCCGGCGCCTATACCTCCACCTCCACCTCTACCCCTTATCCCACCCCATCACCCCTATCCATCCCTTACACCCCTCTTCAGCCTGATACTTTGTCTATACTTACTTATATCTTATCTCTATGAATCCCTGACAGTGGGAGAGAACACAATGTGGCCTATCCACCCACCTGATTGGCCAGACAGACAGCTGGCTGCCACCCAGGGGTGGAGCTTTGACCTTGACAGTCTCCAGGTGTTCTCAGCAGCATCTGGTCAGATGGACGGAGAGATCATCCTGACATCCTAGAGACCCAGTCTTAGAATGTACTGTGTGTCCTTATGCACTGTGTCCTTATCTACTGTGTCCTTACCTTCACATAACTGTTCAGAATAGTACAGGGGTGCAACTTTCACTGCGGACGGGAGGGGGGACGGACGGGACGGGGGGACGGACGGGACGGGGACCGCATGAAATGGTATTTTTGTCCCCCCCAGTTTTATCATTGGAATGTGATACAAAACAAGGCAACAGTGTGCTTTAGGATCATGCGGACGCCTCCGTGCGGTCGGGTAGGCTGTTTGGAGTGTTTATCCGACTGGATAAAGAAATTATAATTATTATAATTATCCCCCCCTACTTCTAAAACCAAAGTTGCGCCCCTGGAATAGTGTATGTCCATTAATTTACCCATCTCTCTATATATTTGTCTGTCAATACATTTCTCAATCTATCAATCCGCCTTGTGTCTATGTCTATCTGGTTCCCTTATTACCTCATCTCTGCTTCCCTCTCTCCATCTTTCCCTTCCCTCCACTATCTCTCCTCCTAAATCTGTCTCAAATTCTCTCTCCCTCTATCTCCCCCCCCTCTGGTCTCATGAAAAGAGATATATCTGCCCTTTAGGAAGGAGAGGAGAAACAATGCTGCAGAGAGGGGGGTGGGGGGGATGGATAGAAGACTAGGGGAAAGGAAAGGGAGGTGATGGAGAGAGTCCAGGATTTCAGGAAAGAACAGAGTTGATGGATAAAATGAAAGAGAGTTCAGTAGAGAAGAGGATGGAGGGAATGATGAAGTGGTACAGTGCAGGATATTGATGAAGAAAAGGGGAAAGAGCAAGGGAGAGCGTGATGGAGAATGAGAGAGAAGGAAGGCATGAGAAAGCGCTGGAGGGTGGAGAATATGGGGGAAAAGTTCTCTAAAGGCGAGGATAGATACAGTGAGTGATGGAAAAGTGGATGGAAAGATAGAGGGAGGGAATGTTGTAGAGATGGATGGAGAGAGTGCAGAGAGAGAGATGGAGAGGCAGATGGGATGGCGAGAACGAGAGGGTGTTAGGGTGTTAGAGGAGAGGAGATAAGGTCAGGTGTGGGTTTGACATCATTACCGTCATCAGCCGCTGTGTTTACCGTTCTCACCATGTTGACTGTGGAACCCAGACTAAGAGGACACCTGGCGTGCTGTCATCACCCGCACAGACACACACACACACGCACTTGTAAGCTTCCAGTTGGGTCGTGCTGTGCGGCTGCGCTGTACCCTCTCTCACCTCTTACACTGACACACTCCAGGGTGCTGAAGTGGCCTCCTCTGCTTCCCATATGTGATGGAGGGGGAAGCAGAGAGGTAGGGGGTGAGATCTATTTTTAACAGCTCTTCATTGTTTATTAATGAGTGGTTGTTTAGTCTGACCCGGGGTGCTGTTTAATGTATGATGACAACGTCAGTCTCCAGGGACCATTCCCATACTCCTCCCCACTGCTTTTTACATAACTGTCGCAGATAAACAGGGAGGGGTGGGAGGGGGAGTGTGTGTGTGTGTGCACTAGGGGAGTTTGGGAATGAGGGCAGACCTAGGTTTCCCCCATGTTGTGGCTATGATCTGAGCACAAGTGCAGGAGAAAGGAAAAGCCTGGAAAGGGTAAAGGTTTCCATTTGATCCTATAACAATAATTACACAGGCTAAATCAAACTACAAATCTATACTATGTCAATAGCTGGCAGTAAGAAACCCTTTAGAGCGTCACATAAAGAGGGTAGATATAAGGTGTTGCAGAGAGAGGAAATCTGGAGGCTACTGTAGACTTTAACCTACTGTTCTGACCGGACACTGTCTCACAGATCTGGCCTCACTTATTTTCTGAGAGTGTAGGTGGGATTCACACATTTATCACCTTGTCCTCTAACTCTCCTCTCCTCCTCCCCTTCCCTCTCCTCCTCTCTCTAGGTAGTGTCAGACGTTCCTCAATGCCAGCTGTGGTCTGGGGGATTGATACTCTTAGTCAGAGTCCAGCATCTCTCTCTCTCTCTCACTCACTCACTCACACACACACACACACACACGAGGGATGCCTGCTTAAGGGTGTGTGAGTGACACAGCTGCGTTCTGAACATCTCACAGGGTACGCAGCAGCAGCAGAGGAGTGAAAGCCAACCAATTTGTTTCCTCATTCCAGAGCAATGAACACACGTTGATCTTTACCCAGCCCCCAACACACACACACACACACACACTTTGGTATACAGTGTTTTACCAGGACTGGAGGAACCAGGAGCTGCAGTGTTCATCAATAATAAAGGAGAGCAAAGTTGGAGGAAGAGAGAACAAACTGAGAACGCCACCCTCAGCTGCAGGGCCCATAGAGACACAGCAAGCAAACACTGCTACTAACCCTGTGTGTATGTGTGATGATCCATAAGTTACTGTATGCCTGTTTTGTGTTTATATAATGGTTCCCTATGTGTGTATGTGTGCTTTAGATTAATATTTTATTATTTAGGTGTGTGTGTATCAGTGTGTAGGTGTGTGTATGAGTGAGTGTGTGTCTGTTTGTCAGTGTGTAGGTGTGTGAAACCCTAGTTTATATAACGTTAGCACGTTGTCAGTCGGGGAAGCCCTTCTTAACCCACCCCCAGCTCTACAGGAATCTATTATCACCAGAAGTGATTTTCCTTCCCCCTCATCAGCCCTTTCCCTCCTCCATGCGTCCCCCCTGTAACTCTGAATAATGTATCAAGAATCTCTTGATAAGACTTCATAAATAGTCCATCAATAATGTGACGTGTTATAGGATCAAATGGAAACCTTTACCCTTTCCAGGCTTTTCCTTTCTCCTGCTCTCCCTCTGTTATCCAGCCTGGCGCACCTATCCTCTTCTTCTCCTCTCCTCCTCCTCATCTTCCAGACCACAAACACAAAAACATAGATGTATACTATTGAGGTGTTTCTTCTGATACCTTTGCATGATAGCAGGTGCCCCAGCTGTTACTGCTGGGGGAAGCCCTTTGTGTGTGTCTGTGTGTGTGTGTGTGTGTGTGTTTGTCCTCACTAACACACTTCAGACTTAAGAACTGTTGATGTCTCGCTCTCTTTTTCCAGTAAATATCAGTTTTATGTTTCCTTATCTTCCTCTCTCTGTATGTATTGTGATCTACAACCCAAGGGCAAAGATAACACTTTGGAGTCTGGTAATGCATCTCTGTTATGGCAGAAAGCCCAATTCACCAGTACACAATGATGATAAACACTGAACTTTAGCTGTCTATGAGTTAGAGGGTATGTCTATGGGTTAAACATGAGCATGTATTGATGTGAAAAGTACAGTACTCATGCTATACCCGTCCCACATTAAAACAACTGCCTGTATGAAGGAACTGTTATGTAATGTGGGTTAGTGTAGAAAGCAGAAAGTGTACTGTTTTGAAACGGTGTCTGTTGTGCTGTGTGCTGTGGGAGGGATGGGATGGTGATGGTATTGGCAGCAGCAGAGTGGGAGGATGGAAGCAGGGTTCTCCTGGTTACTGTTGCTCTGTGGGTGGCTAGTTACACAGGCTCTCCTGCCTGATGCTGTTCGCTGAGGGGGCGATACGTGGGCCTACCTCTTTTTTTTCTCTCTCTCTCTCTCTCTCTCTCTCTCTCTCTCTCTCTCTCTCTCTCTCTCTCTCTCTCTCTCTCTCTCTCTCTCTCTCTCTCTCTCTCTCTCTCTCTCTCTCTCTGAGGGGGCGATGGGGCTATCTCTCTCTCTCTCTTTATCTCTCTTCCTGTCTCTCCTTTTCTCTCAGACTCTGTTAGAGGGGGCGATGGGACTACCTCTCTTTTTTTTTATTTCGCTCTCCCTCCCCCTCAGTTCAATTCAAAATCTTGCTGCTGTGATGGCACACTGTGGTATTTCACCCAGTAGATAAGGGAGTTTATCAAAATGGGGTTTGTTTTTTAATTCTTTGTGGATCTGTGTAATCTGAGGGAAATATGTGTCTCTAATATGGTCATACATTTGGCAGGAGGTTAGGAAGTGCAGCTCAGTTTCCACCTCATTTTGTGGGCAGTGTGCACAAAGCCTGTCTTCACTTGAGAGCCAAGTCTGCCTACGGCGGCCTTTCTCAATAGCAAGGTTATGCTCAATGAGTCTGTACATAGTAAAAGCTTTCCTTAAGTTTGGGTCAGTCACAGTGGTCAGGTATTTTGCCACTGTGTACTCTCTGTTTAGGGCCAAATAACATTCTAGTTTGCGCTGTTTTTTTGTTAATTCTTTCCAATATGTCTAGTAATTCTCTTTTTGTTTTCTCATTATTTGGTTGGGTCTAATTGTGTTGTTGTCCTGGGGCTCTGTGGGGTCTGTTTCTGTTTGTGAACAGAGCCCCAGGACCAGCTTGCTTAGGGGACACTTCTCCAAGTTCATCTCTCTGTAGGTGATGGCTTTGTTATGGAAGGTTTGGGAATCGCTTCCTTATAAGCGGTTATAGAATTTAACGGCTCTTTTCTGGATTTTGATAATTAGCGGGTATCGGCCTAATTCTGCTCTGCATGCATTATTTGGTGATTTTCATTGTACACAGAGGATATTCTTGCAGAATTCTGCATGCAGAGTTAATTTGGTGTTTGTCCCATTTGTGAATTCTTGGTTGGTGAGCGGACCCCAGACCTCACAACCATAAAGGGCAATGGGTTCTATAATTGATTCATGTATTTCTAGCCAGATCCTAATTGGTATGTCGAATTTTATGTTCCTTTTGTTGGCATAGTAGGCCGGTTTTGCCTTGTCTCTCAGATCGTTCACAGCTTTGTGGAATTTACCTGTGGCGCTGATGTCAAGCCGAGGTATGTATAGTTTATTGTGTCCTCTAGGGCAACGGTGTCTAGATGGAATTTGTATTTGTGGTCCTGGCAACTGGACCTTTTTTTGGAACACCATTATTTTTGTCTTACTGATATTTACTGTCAGGGCCCAGGTCTCTCTCTCTCTCTCTCTCTCTCGCTCTCTCTCTCTCTCGCTCTCGCTCGCTCGAGGTTTCCAGTGAATCTCCTCGGTGGCTGAGGGAAAGGCCTTTCTTCTCCCCGCCCCCCTCCACCCACCAGGCTGCTCAGAGCTCCCCTTCCCTCTCCAAACCTCAATGCCCACTCACTTCCTCACCCCTCCTAACACCTCACACCGATCCCACACATAGCACAAGGAACACAAATACAAAGCGCTCTCGCTTAGTCTTTCAGTTCTGATCTTCTCTGCTTCTCTCTGCTTTTCTTCCTGTTGCTTGTTTTCTTGTTTCCTCTCTGTTCCAATGTATTTTCCCTTTCTTTTTTTTTCTTCCTCAAACTTCCCGTTATTCTTTCTTTGCCACTTGTGCTCGATCTTTTGATCCAATTTATTGTTGCCTTCTCAGGGAATGTTATGTGCTCTGTGTGTAGGTGTGTTCCAGTACAGTGTGTGTGGTAGGTTTCTGTACTGTTTGGTAGTGTGTATGTGTGTCTGTGTGCTTTAGAGGTCTTCCTGGGTCCAATAAGTTATATCCGTTCTGAAATGGACCTGGGGCTTTCCGACCCGGACCTGATATGCATAAATAAAAAATTTAAGTATAGAGACCCTTTCTGAACGGACCCGAGGACAACTAGACCTGTTCCGTATAGACCTGGTTAGTCCCAGACCCGGTCCGATCCGAGTGAGGGAAGCAGCAGAAAAGTCTTTTTTTAAGCTACTTTATTAACTGGAGCTGATAAAGTGCGAGAGGAGGGAGAGAGAGGTGCCGCTCTAGCAGGTGGGGGAGGGGCCGTTCTGTGAGTGTACGACACTGGGAGCAGGGAGGAGGGAGGGAGAGATGAGAGACGAGAGACCGCAACCAACCAAGCCGACTCGCGCTATAGTAGACTAATAGCTGCCATAGCTAGTTTATTTATCATCAAATATGATTACGTAGTACCTGTCTTGACTGCATCAAACTGGGAGAAGCTAGTTAAGTTAGCTAACGTTAGCTAGCTAAGCTAATTGAGGCTGCGGGAATGTGCTTTCTCATCCTACAGTTACAAATAACAACAACTCCATTCAGAATATTAAGTAGCAGCCTACCTGTTTTCTCTTGGTCATTGTAGCCTATCCTTCTCCTTGAACTGTTATTTCCGTCATTTTAATTCCATTTTCCATTGATTAGATATCTCTTAACTTTTGCCACACAGAGGCTCTATGACTGTAGCCTATTGTGGCTTTGATGACTTATGATTGGCCAACAATCACAAGCTAAACGCACCACGCTCCACTCTTGTGAAAAGCAAGAGCAGCAGCATAAATTATAAAATGTATCTCTCTCTCTCTACTGCAGCAGTCGCGTTCGGATCTGTACTGGCCCTTCCGGACAAGTCCGTTAAAATTACACATACCCGAGACCTGTGACAATCATATCAGATCCGACCAAGACCCGTTACATTATTTATAATTCTAGATCTGGACCTGCTTGGGTCCCGGATCGGGTCTTGCGTATTCGGGTACAGGTTGATCCGTGAAGACCTCTAGTGTGCTTACATGTGGGTCTGTGCTTGCGTGTTTGAATGCATGTACGTGCATGCATGAATGTGTATGTCTGTGTGCTTGCGTGCATGTGTGAATGTGTATGTCCGTGCGCATGTATGTTTGTGTGTGTAGGGTCAGGCATTCTTATGGAAACACAGCTTATGTCAGAGAGGAGAGTCTCAGAGCAATAAGGAAGTAATCTCCTGTAAGACTCCCACAGTCCCAAGCCTCGGAGGCCACTCTGTGTTCACTCATCTTCCGCTGTGCACTCTTTCACCTCACTCCCTTCTTCTGTCACCTCCCTCCCCTCTTCCTCTCTCTCTGGGGGGGGAGGTCATATTACATCTAAATGGCAGGAGAGAGCCTGAGTCTCACCATGTACACAGTTTATGATGCTGAGAATACCATCAGAGTCTCCATTGACAGACATTACCTGCTGGAACTGGGACTAATAAAGTAATACTGCATACCTGAGACTTGGACAGGTGAAATTGTCAATGATGACTATAAACTCTCATGAGAGAGAGAGACTAATCAGTGGTCATTTGTAGTCTGTTTGTGCAAGAACAAGGAGAGCTCTTAGGGTTCAAAGACTATGAGAGAAAGAGAATATACAGAGGAGAGATTTGGAGCCCTGTCAGTGAGGAGAGATAGAGAGGAGTGTGTGAGCTGCCCTCAGGCTAACGCCTACGACATACTCTTGACAGTAAAATAGGCCTGGTAATAGAGCAAACACCAGGAACAATGCTGCTCATGAACACTGGGATCTATTAAGGCTACTGATGGGTTGTCTGTGAAACCACAATGAACTCTTCTGCATATTACTTCTGCTCTTGCCGGACCAGGGTTGCAAAATTCGGGTATCTTTCCCAAAATGTACATGTTTTCCAGAAATACTGGTTCGAGGATTCCATATTTCCTGATTATTCCCTCCTAATTATGATAATATTCCAAATGGCATTTCTGGAAAACCTGGTAATTTTGGGTAAGTTACCAGAAATGTTGCACCCTTAGTCACTTTTTGCCTGTTGGCGCTGCAAATGCACACCCGAAAAGGTCAAGGTCAAGGTCAAGTTGCTGACTGACATGCAGTGGGGTCCGGAGTTATTGGATCCCTTGATAAAGATGAGCAAAAAAGACTATAAAAATTATCATTCAAATACTGTGGTATATTGTATGCCCTAAAAAAAAAGATATTATTTTATACTAATACAATTGTCAGAGAAAGAGATTTTGTTTAACAAGTAATACAAATATTGGATCCCCTGTTTTCAACCTTCCCTTGCGAGGATAAATACACAGCCTTTTTCTAAAATGTTTTATGAGATTGGAGAACACATTGGGAGGGATCTTAGACCATTCCTCCATACAGAATCTTTCCAGATCCTTGATATCCTTCGTCTGCCATTATGGAATGCCCTTTCCAATTCAAAACACTGGTTTTCAATGGGGTTCAAGTCCGGAGACTGTGGCCATTGCAAAATGTTGATTTTGTTGTCAATTAACCATTTCTTTGTGGATGTTGATGTGTGCTTGGGGTTATTGTCTTGCTGGAAGATCCACTTGTGGCCAAGTTTCAGACTCCTGGCAGAGGCAACCAGGTTTTGGGCTAAAATGTCCTGGTACATGGTAAAGTTCATGATGCCGTTGACCTTAACAAGGGCCACAGGACCAGGGATTAAGGATTTTCTGCATATGCATTGTTAATTCGAAGGCCAAACCCACCGTGTCATATGATAATAGCCAAAAACCTGGTAGCCTCTGCCAGGAGGCTGAAACTTGGCAGCAAATAAATCTTCAAGCAAGAAAATAATGCTCTAAGATCCCTCCCAATGTGTTCTCTAATCTTATAAAACATTTTAGAAAAAGGCCCAGTGTCGTTATCCGCGTAAGGGGAGGGTACTAAAGTATTGAAAACAGGGGATCCAATAATCTTGACACCTATCTTTTTAAATGTTTGTGTATTACTTGTTAAACAAAATCTATTTCTCTGAGTAATATTCCACACTTGAACGTTCCAAGCCCTCTTCATATCGGGGGAGCCGTTTCCGGTGCGTTGTCAGGCATTGCCAACAGGAAGGAGATCTCGTTAAATATGGATCAAATTAGTTAAAATCACTAAATGACATTCACAGAATTTAAAAGCTACAGAAATCCGCTTGTGAGAAAAACATTTGAAAATGTGAAAACGAGTGTTTCAACATATTATAACCACTACAAAGCTGATGCTAGCTAGCCTCTTCCATAGACTTGACTGGTTAGCTAGCTAGCATCAGAGCCTTCTGGCTAATATCATAGACTGGATCTAACATTGTTTTAGAGAGAAATAGGTCTATGTACTTGTCATGTTAGTTGAAGCTAACATTAGATTACAAAATGATTGTTTGCTAAGGTGTATATTTGATTGACTTTGCTTTCTAGCAAGCTGAGATGTCGTTGCTCAAGTTGGTCCAATGTTTTGAAAACAGCTTGAAAATATCTAATTTTATCCTAATAAATGTTATTTCTCTGCAACGTTTATTTTGTAATTGATAGGCTCTACATTTACCTTGTTATTCCATGACATTGTCCATGTCTTTTACGGATGCCCTCCGTTTATACATCCGTAATCTGATTACTCATTAATTCTCCTTTCCTCTGATGTATTCCATATTGCCCACTTCTTCACCAGAGTGTGTATATATATATATATAGTTGAAGTCGGAAGTTTACATACACTTAGGTTGGAGTCCTTAAAACTTCTTTTCAACCACTCCACACATTTCTTGTTAACAAACTATGGTTTGGGCAAGTCGGTTAGGACATCTACTTTGTGCATGACACAAGTAATTTTTCCAACAATTGTTTACAGACAGATTATTTCACTTATAATTCACTGTATCACAATTCCAGTGGGTCAGAAGTTTACATACACTAAGTTGACTGTGCCTTTAAACAGCATGGAAAATTCCAGAAAATGATGTCATGGCTTTAGAAGCTTCTGATAGGCTAATTGACATAATTTGTGTCAATTGGAGGTGTACCTGTGGATGTATTTCAAGGCCTACCTTCAAACTCTCTGCCTCTTTGCTTGACATCATGGGAAAATCAAAAATAATCAGCCAAGACCTCAGAAAAACAATTGTAGACCTCCACAAGTCTGGTTCATTCTTGGGAGCAATTTCCAAACGCCTGAAGGTACCACGTTCATCTGTACAAACAATAGTACGCAAGTATAAACACCATGGGACCACGCAGCCGTCATACCGCTCAGGAAGGAGTCTCCTAGAGATGAACGTACTTTGGTGCGAAAAGTGCAAATCAATCCCAGAACAGCAGCAAAGGACCTTGTGAAGATGCTGGAGGAAACAGGTACAAAAGTATCTATAGCCACAGTAAAACGAGTCCTATATCGACATAACCTGAAAGGCCGCTCAGCAAGGAAGAAGCCACTGCTCCAAAACCGCCATAAAAAAGCCAGACTACAGTTTGCAACTGCACATGGGGACAAAGATTGTACTTTTTGGAGAAATGTCCTCAGGTCTGATGAAACAAAAATAGAACTGTTTGGCCATAATGACCATTGTAATGTTTGGAGGAAAAAGAGGGGATCTTGCAAGCCGAAGAACGCCATCCCAACCGTGAAGCACGGGGTGGCAGCATCATACTGTGGGGGTGCTTTGCTGCAGGAGGGACTGGTGCACTTCACAAAATAGATGGCATCATGAGGAAGGAAAATTATGTGGATATATTGAAGCAACATCTCAAGACATCAGTCAGGAAGTTAAAGCTTGGTCGCAAATGGGTCTTCCAAATGGACAATGACCCCAAGCATACTTCCAAAGTTGTGGCAAAATGGCTTAAGGACAACAAAGTCAATGTATTAGAGTGGCCATCACAAAGCCCTGACCTCAAAGTCCTGCCCACAAATTTGCCATGGCGTCAAATTTGCTAAGAAATAGCCATATCTCAGACTGGCCAATAAAAAGAAAAGATTAAGATGGCCAGTCTGAGATATGGCTTTTTCTTTGCAACTCTGCCTAGAAGGTCAGCATCCCAGATTCGCCTCTTCACTGTTGACGTTGAGACTGGTTTTTTGCGGGTACCATTTAATGAAGCTGCCAGTTGAGGACCTGTGAGGCATCTGTTTCTCAAACTAGACACTAATGTATTTGTCCTCTTGCTCAGTTGTGAACCGGGGCCTCCACTCCTCTTTCTATTCTGGTTAGAGCCAGTTTGCGCTGTTTTCTATTGATCAATTAGCCTTTTAAAATGATCAACTTGGATTAGCAAACACAACGTGCCATTGGAACACAGGACTGATGGTTGCTGATAATGGGCCTCTTTACGCCTATGTAGATATACCATTTTAAAAATCAGCCGTTTCCAGCTGCAATAGTAATTTACAACGTTAACAATGCCTACACCGTATTTCTGATCAATTTGATGTTATTTTAATGGGAAAAAAAGGCATTTCTTTTTAAAATAAGGAAATTACTAAGTGACCCCAAACTTTTGAATGGTAGTGTGTGTGTGTATGTATATGTATATATATATCTGATTGATTGATTGCTTCTGTGGACAGGTGTCTTTTATACAGGTAACAAACTGAGATTAGGAGCACTCCCTTTAAGAGTGTGCTCCTAATCTCAGCTCGTTACCTGTATAAAAGACACCTGGGAGCCAGAAATCTTTCTGATTGAGAGGGGGTCAAATACTTATTTCTCTCATTTAAAATGCAAATCAATTTATAACATTTTTGACATGCGTTCTTCTGGATTTTTGTTGTTATTCAGTCTCTCAATGTTCAAATTAATCTACCATTAAAATTATGGACTGATCATTTCTTTGTCAGTGGGCAAACGTCCAAAATCAGCAGTGGATCAAATACTTTTTTCCCCCTGTATAAACACCATGGGACCATGCAGTCGTCATACCACTCAGGAAGGAGACGCATTCTGTCTCCTAGAGATGAACGTACTTTGGTGCGAGAAGTGTAAATCAATCCCAGAACAACAGCAAAGGACCTTGTGAAGATGCTGGAGAAAACAGGTACAAAGGTATGTATATCCACAGTAAAACAAGTCCTATATCGACATAACCTGAAAGGCCGCTCAGCAAGGAAGAAGCCACTACTCCAAAACCGCCATAAAAAAGCCAGACTACAGTTTGCAACTGCACATGGTGACAAAGATCGTACTTTTTGGAGAAATTTCCTCTGGTCTGATGAAACAAAAATGGAACTGTTATGCCATAATGACCATCGTTATGTTTGGAAGAAAAAGGGGGTTGCTTGTAAAAAGGGGGTTGCTTGTTAGGAACCAATATACACAAGCCGTCAGGAAAGCAAAGGCTAACTTTTTCAAACAGAAATTTGCATCCTGTAGCACTAACTCCAAAAAGTTTTGGGACACTGTAAAGTCCATGGAGAATAAGAGCACTTCCTCCCAGCTGCCCACTGCACTGAGGCTAGGAAACACTATCACCACCGATAAATCTACAATAATCGAGAATTTCAACAAGCATTTTGCTACAGCTGGCCATGCTTTCCATCTGGCTACCACTAACCCGGCCACCAACTCTGCACCCTCTGCTGCAACTGGCCCATGCCCCCCCCGCTTCTCCTTCACACAAATTCAGACAGCTGATGTTTTGAAAGCGCTGCAAAATCTGGACCCCTACAAATCAGCTGGGCTAGACAATCTGGACCCTTTCTTTCTAAAACTAGCCGCCGAAATTGTCGCTACCCCTATTACTAGTCTGTTCAACCTCTCTTTCATAACGTCTGAGATCCCCAGAGATTGGAAAGCTGCCGCGGTCATCCCCCTCTTCAAAGGGGGTGACACTCTAGATCCAAATTGCTACAGACCTATATCCATCCTGCCCTGCCTTTCGAAAGTATTCGAAAGCCAAGTTAACAAACAGATAATCGACCATTTCGAATACCACCGTACCTTCTCCGCTATGCAATCCGGTTTCGAGCTGGTCACGGGTGCACTTCAGCCACGCTCAAGGTCCTAAACGATATTATAAACCGCGATTGATAATAGACAGTACTGTGCAGCCGTCTTCATCGACCTGGCCAAGGCTTTCGACTCTGTCAACCACCGCATTCTTATTGGCAGACTAAATAGCCTTGGTTTCTCAAATGACTGCCTCGCCTGGTTCACCAACTACTTCTCAGATAGAGTTCAGTGTGTCAAATCGGAGGGCCTGTTGTCTGGACCTATGGCAGTCTCTATGGGGGTGCCACAGGGTTCAATTCTTGGGCCGACACTTTTCTCCGTGTATATCAATGATGTCGCTCTTGCTGCTGGTGACTCTCAGATCCACCTCTACGCAGACGACACCATTTTGTATACATCTGGCCCTTCATTGGACACTGTGTTAACAAACCTCCAAACGAGCTTCAATGCCATACAACAATCCTTCAGTAGCCTCCAACTGCTCTTAAACACTAGTAAAACTAAATGCATGCTTTTCAATCGAACGCTGCTGGCACCCGCCCACCCGACTAGAATCACCACTCTCGACGGGTCTGACCTAGAGTATGTGGACAACTACAAATACCTAGGTGTCTGGTTAGACTGTAAACTCAACTTCCAGACTCACATAAAGAATCTCCAATCCAAAGTTAAATCTAGAATCGGCTTCCCTATTTCGCAACAAAGCCTCCTTCACTCATGCTGCCAAACATGCCCTCGTAAAACTGACTATCCTACCGATCCTTGACTTCGGCGATGTCATTTACAAAATAGCCTCCAACACTCTACTCAGCAAATTGGATGTAGTCTATCACAGTGCCATCCGTTTTGTCTCCAAAGCCCCATACACTACCCACCACTGTGACCTGTACGCTCTTGTTGGCTGGTCCTCACTACATGTTCGTCGTCAAACCCACTGGCTCCAGGCCATCTATAAATCACTGCTAGGCAAATCCCCGCCTTATCTTAGCTCATTGGTCACCATAGCAGCACCCACCCGTAGTCTGCGCTCCAGCAGGTACAGTGGGGGAAAAAAGTATTTAGTCAGCCACCAATTGTGCAAGTTCTCCCACTTAAAAAGATGAGAGAGGCCTGTAATTTTCATCATAGGTACACGTCAACTATGACAGACAAAATGAGGGGAAAAATCCAGAAAATCACATTGTAGGATTTTTAATGAATTTATTTGCAAATTATGGTGGAAAATAAGTATTTGGTCAATAACAAAAGTTTCTCAATACTTTGTTATATACCCTTTGTTGACAATGACACAGGTCAAACGTTTTCTGTAAGTCTTCACAAGGTTTTCACACACTGTTGCTGGTATTTTGGCCCATTCCTCCATGCAGATCTCCTCTAGAGCAGTGATGTTTTGGGGCTGTCGCTAGGCAACACGGACTTTCCAACTCCCTCCAAAGATTTTCTATGGGGGTTGAGATCTGGAGACTGGCTAGGCCACTCCAGGACCTTGAAATGCTTCTTACGAAGCCACTCCTTCGTTGCCCGGGCGGTGTGTTTGGGATCATTGTCATGCTGAAAGACCCAGCCACGTTTCATCTTCAATGCCCTTGCTGATGGAAGGAGGTTTTCACTCAATCTCACGATACATGGCCCCATTCATTCTTTCCTTTACACGGATCAGTCGTCCTGGTCCCTTTGCAGAAAAACAGCCCCAAAGCATGATGTTTCCACCCCCATGCTTCACAGTAGGTATGGTGTTCTTTGGATGCAACTCAGCATTCTTTGTCCTCCAAACACGATGAGTTGAGTTTTTACCAAAAAGTTGTATTTTGGTTTCATCTGACCATATGACATTCTCCCAATCCTCTTCTGGATCATCCAAATGTACTCTAGCAAACTTCAGACGGGCCTGGACATGTACTGGCTTAAGCAGGGGGATACGTCTGGCAATGCAGGATTTGAGTCCCTGGAGGAGTAGTGTGTTACTGATGGTAGGCTTTGTTACTTTGGTCCCAGCTCTCTGCAGGTCATTCACTAGGTCCCCCCGTGTGGTTCTGGGATTTTTGCTCACAGTTCTTGTGATCATTTTGACCCCACGGGGTGAGATCTTGCGTGGAGCCCCAGATCGAGGGAGATTATCAGTGGTCTTGTATGTCTTCCATTTCCTAATAATTGCTCCCACAGTTGATTTCTTCAAACCAAGCTGCTTACCTATTGCAGATTCAGTCTTCCCAGCCTGGTGCAGGTCTACAATTTTGTTTCTGGTGTCCTTTGACAGCTCTTTGGTCTTGGCCATAGTGGAGTTTGGAGTGTGACTGTTTGAGGTTGTGGACAGGTGTCTTTTATACTGATAACAAGTTCAAACAGGTGCCATTAATACAGGTAACAGTGGAGGACAGAGGAGCCTCTTAAAGAAGAAGTTACAGGTCTGTGAGAGCCAGAAATCTTGCTTGTTTGTAGGTGACCAAATACTTATTTTCCACCATAATTTGCAAATAAATTCACAAAAAATCCTACAATGTGATTTTCTGGATTTTTTTTTCTCAATTTGTCTGTCATAGTTGACGTGTACCTATGATGAAAATGACAGGCCTCTCTCATCTTTTTAAGTGGGAGAACTTGCACAATTGGTGGCTGACTAAATACTTTTTTTTCCCCCACTGTATATCTCACTGGTCATTCCCAAAGCCAACACCTCCTTTGGCGCCATTCCTTCCAGTTCTCTGCTGCCAATGACTGGAACGAATTGCAAAAATCTCTGAAGCTGGAGACTCTTATCTCCCTCAATAACTTTAAGCATCAGTTGTCAGAGCACCTTACCGATCACTGCACCTGTACACAGCCCATCTGAAATTAGCCCACCCAACTACCTCATCCCTATATTGTTATTTATTTTGCTCTTTTGCACCCCAGTATCTCTATTTGCACATAATCTCTTGCACATCTAGCATTCCAGTGTTAATACTATTGTAATTATTCTGCACTATAGCCTATTTACTGCCTTACCTCCATAACTTGCTACATTTGCACACACTGTATATATATTTTCTGTTGTATTTCTGACTTTGTTTTTTTACCCCATATGTAACTCTGTGTTGTTGTTTTTTTTTTGTTATTGCACTACTATGCTTTATCTTGGCCAGGTCGCAGTTGTAAATGAGAACCTGTTCTCAACTGGCTTACCTGGCTAAATAAAGGTGAAATAAAAAAATAATTAAAAAAAATAAGCCGAAGAACACCATCCCAACCGTGAGGCACGGGGGTGGCAGCATCATGCTGTGGGGGTGCTTTGCTGCAGGAGGGACTGGTGCACTTCACAAAATAGATGGCATCATGAGGAAGGAAAATTATGTGGATATATTGAAGCAACATCTCAAGACATCAGTCAGGAAGTTAAAGCTTGGTCGCAAATGGATCTTCCAAATGGACAATGACCCCAAGCATACTTCCAAAGTTGTGGCAAAATGGCTTAAGGACAACAAAGTTAAGGTATTGGAGTGGCCATCACAAAGCCCTGACCTCAATCCTATAGAAAATGTGTGGGCAGAACTGAAAAAGCTTGTGCGAGCAAGGAGGCCTACAAATCTGACTCAGTTACACCAGCTCTGGCAGGAGGAATGGGCCAAAATTCACCCAACTTATTGTGGGAAGCTTGTGGAAGGCTAAACAATTTAAAGGCAATGCTACCAAATACTAATTGAGTGTATGTAAACGTCTGACCCACTGGGAATGTGATGAAAGAAACAAAAGCTGAAATAAATCATTCTCTCTACTATTATTCTGACATTTCACATTCTTAAAATAAAGTGGTGATCCTAACTGACCGAAGACAGGGAATTCTTACTAGGATTAAATGTCAGGAATTGTGAAAAACTGTGTTTAAATGTATTTGGCTAAGGTGTATGTAAACTTCCAACTTCAACTGTATGTATGTATGTATGTATGTATGTATGTATGTATGTGTGTGTGTATATATATATATATATATATACACACAGTGGGGAGAACACATTTTTGATACACTGCCGATTTTGCAGGTTTTCCTACTTACAAAGCATGTAGAGGTCTGTAATTTTTATCATAGGTACACTTCAACTGTGAGAGACGGAATCTAAAACAAAAATCCAGAAAATCACATTGTATGATTTTTAAGTAATTAATTTGCATTTTATTGCATGACATAAGTATTTGATCACCTACCAACCAGTAAGAATTCCGGCTCTCACATCCCAACCATGAAGCATGGAGGTGGAAACATCATTCTTTGGGGATGCTTTTCTGCAAAGGGGACAGAACGACTGCACCGTATTGAGGGGAGGATGGATGGGGCCATGTATCGCGAGATCTTGGCCAACAACCTTCTTCCCTCAGTAAGAGCATTGAAGATGGGTCGTGGCTGGGTCTTCCAGCATGACAGCAACCCGAAACACACAGCCAGGGCAACTAAGGAGTGGCTCCGTAAGAAGCATCTCAAGGTCCTGGAGTGGCCTAGCCAGTCTCCAGACCTGAACCCAATAGAAAATCTTTGGAGGGAGCTGAAAGTCCATATTGCCCAGCGACAGCCCCGAAACCTGAAGGATCTGGAGAAGGTCTGTAGGGAGGAGTGGGGCAAAATCCCTGCTGCAGTGTGTGCAAACCTGATCAAGACCTACAGGAAACGTATGATCTCTGTAATTGCAAACAAAGGTTTCTGTACCAAATTAAACCAAAAAGCTCCCTCCACAGATTTTCTATGGGATTAAGGTTTGGAGACTGGCTAGGCCATTCCAGGACCTTAATGTGCTTCTTCTTGAGCCACTCCTTTGTTGCCTTGGCCATGTGTTTTGGGTCATTGTCATGCTGGAATACCCATCCACGACCGATGTTCAATGCCCTGGCTGAGGGAAGGAGGTTCTCACCCAAGATTTGATGGTACATGATCCCGTCCATCGTCCCTTTGATGCGGTGAAGTTGTCCTGTCCCCTTAGCAGAAAAACACCCCCAAAGCATAATGTTTCCACTTCCATGTTTGACGGTGGGGATGGTGTTCTTGGGGTCATAGGCAGCATTCCTCCTCCTCCAAACACGTCGAGTTGAGTTGATGCCAAAGAGCTCGATTTTGGTCTCATCTGACGACAGCACTTTCACCCAGTTCTCCTCTGAATCATTCAGATGTTCATTGGCAAACTTCAGACGGGCCTGTATATGTGCTTTCTTGAGCAGGGGGACCTTGCGGGCGCTGTAGGATTTCAGTCCTTCACGGCGTAGTGTGTTACCAATTGTTTTCTTGGTGACTATGGTCCCAGCTGCCTTGAGATCATTGACAAGATCCTCCCGTGTAGTTCTGGGCTGATTCCTCACCGTTCTCATGATCGTTCTCAAGATCTTGCATGGAGCCCCAGGCCGAGGGAGATTGACAGTTATTTTGTGTTTCTTCCATTTGCGAATAATCGCACCAACTGTTGTCACCTTCTCACCATGCTGCTTGGCGATGGTCTTATAGCCCATTCCAGCCTTGTGTAGGTCTACAATCTTGTCCCTGACATCCTTGGAGAGCTCTTTGGTCTTGGCCATGGTGGAGAGTTTGGAATCTGATTGATTGCTTCTGTGCACAGGTGTCTTTTATACAGGTAACAAACTGAGATTAGGAGCACTCCCTTTAAGAGTGTGCTCCTAATCTCAGCTCGTTACCTGTATAAAAGACACCTGGGAGCCAGAAATCTTTCTGATTGAGAGGGGGTCAAATACTTATTTCCCTCATTAAAATGCAAATCAATTTATAACATTTTTGACATTTGTTTTTCTGGATTTTTTTGTTGTTATTCTGTCTCTCACTGTTCAAATAAACCTACCATTTAAAATTATAGACTGATCATTTCTTTGTCAGTGGGCAAACGTACAAAATAAGCAGGGGATCAAATACTTTTTTCCCTCACTGTACTTGCGTACTATTGTTTGTACAGATGAACGTGGTACCTTCAGGTGTTTCGGAATTGCTCCCAAGGATGAACCAGACTTATGGAGGTCTACAGTTTTTTTTCTGAGGTCTTGGCTGATTTCTTTTGATTTTCCCATGATGTCAAGCAAAGAGGCACTGAGTTCAAGGTAGGCCTTGAAATACATCCACAGGTACACCTCCAATAGACTCAAATGATGCAATTAGCCTATCAGGAGCTTCTAAAGCCATGACATCATTTTCTGGAATAATAATAATTGTTGGAAAAATTTATTGTGTCATGCACAAAGTAGATGTCCTAACCGACTTGCCAAAACTATAGTTTGTTAAAAATAAATTTGTGGAGTGTGTCAAGAATGCTGTAGGTGGGTGTAATGGTGGAATCAAGCGCAGGACACCGAAGTATAGTCCAAAAGACTTTAGTTCCAATTCCAACAAGGAAAATACGAACAAAACTTGCCCGAAGGCGAAACTACGCACGAAGGCGACACAAACAAAAGGCGCACCAAACAGGTGCGTAAACGCTCCAACACAGTGGAGTGAAACTCAACCGAGCGAAAAAACAAGCACAACACACGACAGAAAATAATCACATACAAACACAGACACACCCAACGAGACTTAAATAGAACACTAATGAGGACTAACTAGACACAGGTGTACAACATCAAGACCAAACCAAACGAACATGAAACATAGATCGGTGGCAGCTAGTACTCCGGGGACGACGACCGCCGATGCCTGCCTGAACCAGGAGGAGGAGCAGCCTCGGCCGAAACCGTGACAGTACCCCACCCTTGACGCGCGGCTCCAGCCGTGCGCCGACCCCGGCCTCGGGGACGACCAGGAGGACGCGGAGCAGGGCGCGCGGGATGGTCCCGGTGGAACTCCGACAGGAGAGATGGGTCTAGGATGTCCCTCCGCGGCACCCAGCACCGCTCCTCCGGGCCGTACCCCTCCCACTCCACGAGATACTGGAGATCCCCCATCCGGCGTCTGGAGTCCAAGATGGACCGAGACGGTGTACGCGGAGCCCCCTCGATGTCCAATGGGGGCGGAGGAGTCTCTCCTATCTCATTGTCCTGGAGTGGACCAGCTACCACCGGCCTGAGAAGAGACACATGGAACGAGGGGTTAATATTCTTATATTCAACAGGTAGATGTAACCTATAACACACCTCGTTCAATCTTCTCAGGACTTTAAAGGGCCCTCACAAACCGCCCGACCCAGCTTCCGGCAGGGCAGGCGGAGGGGCAGGTTTCTGGTAGAGGCCAGACTCGATCTCCGGTGCGTACACCGGCCCCTCACTGCGGTGGAGATCGGCGCTCGCCTTGTGACGAAGGACGGCCCGCTGCAGGTGGACGTGGGCAGCGTTCCACGTCTCTTCCGAGCGCCTCATCCAATCATCCACCGCAGGGGCCTCGATCTGGCTCTGCTGCCATGGTGCCAGAACCGGCTGGTAACCCAATACACATTGGAAAGGGGTTAGGTTAGTAGAGGAGTGGCGGAGAGAGTTCTGGGCCATCTCGGCCCAGGGAATACTAACGCGCCCACTCCTCAGGCCGGTCCTGGCAATACGACCTCAGAAACCTACCCACATCCTGGTTAACACGTTCTACCTGCCCATTACTCTCCGGGTGGTACCCGAGGTAAGGCTAACCGAGACCCCCAGACGCTCCATAACGCTCTCCACACACGGGAGGTAAACTGAGGGCCTCGATCAGACACTATATCCTCGGGGACCCCGTAATGCCGGAATACGTGGGTAAATAGGGCCTCAGCGGTCTGTAGGGCAGTAGGGAAGACCCGACATAGGGAGAAGACGACAGGCCTTAGAGAACCGGTCCACAACGACCAGGATGGTGGTATTCCCCTGAGAGAGGGGAAGGTCTGTTACAAAATCCACCGAGAGGTGGGACCATGGTCGTTGTGGAATGGGTAGGGGCTGTAACTTACCCCTGGGCAGATGTCGGGCGCCTTACACTGGGCGCACACCGAGCAGGAGGAGACGTAAACCCTCAATCCCTAGCCAAAGTAGGCCACCAGTATTTAGCGCTAAGGCAATGCACTGTCCGGCCAATACCCGGATGTCCAGAGGAGGGTGACGTGTGAGCCCAGTAGATGAGTCGATCCCGAATCTCGAGCGGAACGTACCTCCGACCCTCAGGACATTGTGGAGGGCTGGGGTCTGTACGCAACGCTCGCTCGATCTCGGCATCGACCTCCCACACCACCGGTGCCACAAGGCAAGACTCCGGTAGTATGGGAGTAGGCTCAACGGACCTCTCCTCCGTGTCATACCCGCCGGGACAGTGCATCTGCCTTACCATTCTGGGACCCAGGGATGTACGTGATTTTAAATACGAACCTGGTGAGAAACATATTCCATCGAGCCTGGCGAGGGTTCAGTCTCCTCGCTGCCCGGATGTACTCCAGGTTCCGATGGTCAGTCAAAATGAGGAAAGGGTGTTGAGCCCCCCTCAAGCCAATGCCTCCACACCTTAAGGGCTTGAACTACAGCTAACAGCTCCCTGTCCCCAACGTCATAGTTACGCTCCGCCGGGCTGAGCTTTTTTGGAGTAAAAGCACAGGGGCGGAGTTTAGGTGTGAGCCGGACCGTTGAGAAAGAACGGCCCCTATACCAGCCTCAGACGCGTCCACCTCAACCTGAAATGGAATTGTGGGATCCGGATGCGCCAGCACCGGAGCCCGACGTAAACAGGTCCTTCAGTCTCCCAAAGGCCCTGTCCGCATCAGCTGACCACTGCAGGCGCACCGGACCCCCCTTCAGAAGGGACGTGATGGGAGCTGCCACCTGTCCAAAACCCCGGATAAACCTCCGGTAGTAATTCGCAAAACCCAAGAACTGCTGCACCTCTTTTACAGTGGTTGGAGTTTGCCAATTACGCACAGCGGACACACGATCCACCTCCATTCTCACCCCCTGGCCGCGGACAACCGATAACCCAAAAAGGAGACCGACTCCTGGAAAAACAGACATTTCTCTGTCTTGACATATAGGTCGTGCTCCAACAGCCTCCTCAATACCCGTCGCACCAGGGTTATATGCTCGGCCTCGGGTAGACGAGTACACCAGAATATCATCAATGTACCACGACCACCCCTTGTCCCTGCATATCCCGGAAAATGTCATCTACGAAGGATTGGAAGACTGATGGAGCATTCATCAACCCATATGGCATGACAAGATACTCGAAATGACCTGACGTGGTACTAAACGCCCGTTTTCCATTCATCGCCCTCCTAATGCGCACCAAGTTATACGCGCTCCTGAGATCCAATTTTGTGAAAAACCGCACCCCATGCAATGACTCCGTCATGGTCGCAATCAGAGGGGAGTGGATAACTGTATTTCACAGTGATCTGATTGAGACCACGGTAATCAATGCACGGGCGCAACCCTCCATCTTTCTTTTTCACAAAAAGAAACTCGAAGAGGCGGGGGAAATGGAAGGCCGAATGTATCCCTGTCTCAAAGATTTGGCTATGTAAGTCTCCATAGCTTTCCTCTCCTCTTGAGACAAAGGATACACATGGCTCCGTGGGAGCGCTGCTCCTGCCTGGAGATCAATCGCACAATCCCCTGTCTATGGGGAGGCAACTGCGTCGCCCTAGTTTTGCTAAACACAAGAGCTAAATCCCCCATATTCAGGTGGAATGTGCAGTGCGGGCACTTGGTTTGGACTTTCCACCGAAGTCGCCCCCACGGAAACACCCAGACATCGCCCCTCACACTGAGCAGACCACCCATCGAGGCCCTCTGTTGCCACGAAATAGCAGGGTTATGGGTGCTTAACCAGGGAATCCCCAGCACCACTGGGTACGCAGGAGAGTCAATCAGATACAGCTGTATAGTCTCTTCATGACCCCCCTGCGCACACATCCTAAGTGGCGCTGTGACCTCCCTGATCAACCCCGACCCCAACGGGCGGCTATCTAAGGCATGTACGGGAAAAGGTTTGTCAACAGGCAGGAGAGGGATCCCTAACTCTAAACAAAACTTTCGATCAACAAAATTCCCAGCTGCGCCTGAATCTACTAGCGCCTTATGCTGGGAATGAGGTGCAACCTGTGGAAAACCAACAGGTATACAAAAGTGCGCAACAGAAAGCTCTGGGTAGCGGGCGTCTACTCACCTGGGAGGCCCCCCAGTGCGTGGCCTGCTGTCCTCTCCCTCGGAGAACCCTCCCCAGCACCTGGCCGCAGTGTGCCCTCCACGACCGCACTTGGTGCAGGAGACAGGCCCCCTCGGGCTCTTCCTCCTCCCGGCTGGTGGGTGAAATGGACGGACCCCCTCGGAGCGTCCGCGGGTAGCTAGCAGGTTATCCAGCCTGATGGACATGTCGACCAACTGGTCGAACGAGAGGCTGGTGTCCCTACAGGCCAGCTCCCGACGGACGTCCTCGCGAAGACTACATCTGTAGTGATCGACGAGCCCGCTCATTCCACCCTGCATCTGCCGCTAGAGTACGGAATTCTAGGGCGAACTCCTGGGCACTCCTCCTCCCCTGCCGGAGGAAGACCAGACGCTCCCCCGCCGCTTTCCCCTCCGGGGGATGGTCAAACACCGCCCTGAAGCGGCGGGAGAACTCGTCGTAGGTGATGGTATCCGCGTCGATCCTCCTCCACTCCGCGTTGGCCCATTCCAACGCCTTCCCGGAAAGGCAGGAGATCAGGCGGACACGCTCTCATGTCCCGAGGGCGCCGGGTGCACGGTGGCCAGGTACAGCTCCACCTGGAGAAGGAATCCCGGACACCCGGCCGCGGTCCCATCGTAGGCCCTCGGGAGTGAGAGTCGAACTCCTCGGGGTTCCGGAACGGGAATGGGCTGACTGGCCGATGGTGCTGGCAGGGAGGATGGCGGTGGAGGAGTCCCCCAGCCTCGGATGGTGGTGATCACCTCCTGCAGTGCGGACCCCATCTGCAGGATCTGGTCACTTTGTTCCCGGACCTTGTCCTCCAGCGTCGCCTGGGCTGCTGCGGCTCCTGCTGATTCCATTCTTTATGGTGTGTGATTCTGTCAAGAATGCTGTAGGTGGGTGTAGTGGTGGAATCAAGCGCAGGACACCGAAGTATAGTCCAAAAGACTTTAGTTCCAATTCCAACAAGGAAAATACGAACAAAACGTGCCCGAAGGCGAAACTACGCACGAAGGCGACACAAACAAAAGGCGCACCAAACAGGTGCGTAAACGCTCCAACACAGTGGAGTGAAACTCAACCGAGCGAAAAAACAAGCACAACACACGACAGAAAATAATCACACACAAACACAGACATACCCAACGAGACTTAAATAGAACACTAATGAGGACTAACTAGACACAGGTGTACAACATCAAGACCAAACCAAACGAACATGAAACATAGATCGGTGGCAGCTAGTACTCCGGGGACGACGACCGCCGATGCCTGCCCGAACCAGGAGGAGGAGCAGCCTCGGCCGAAACCGTGACAGAGTGGTTGAAAAATTAGTTTTAATGACTCCAACCTAAGTGTATGTAAACTTCCAACTTCAACTGTCCATATACATAAGTGTGTATATATATATATATATATATATATATATATATATATATATATATATAAATACACACACACACACACACACAAGACAGGTGCATGTGGTGCATAGGCCTTCACACACTGTGTAAATGTTTTTTGAACTCGTTTTAGCCAATGGCGTTTTCATTATCAATCAATCAAATGTATTTTTATAAAGCCCTTTGTGTTACGGGTAGGCCATCATTGCAAATAAGAATTTGTTCTTAACTGACTTGCCTAGTTAAATAAAGGTTAAAGAAAAAATATATATATAATAAAGAAAAAATACATCAACAGTTGTCACAAAGTGCGTTACAGATACCCAGTCTGAAACCCCCAAACCCCAAAGAGCAAACAATGCAGAGGCAGAAGCACAGTGAATACCTAGCTGAGCTCACTCAGCAGTGGTAGGGACAAGGTAGCACACCCAGTGAAATCAGGCTACGGGTCCACAGCTGCAGTTGGACCAGCAGCACGCCCAGTGAAATCAGGCTACGGGTCCACAGCTGCAGTTGGACCAGCAGCACGCCCAGTGAAATCAGGCTACGGGTCCACAGCTGCAGTTGGACCAGCAGCACAACCTGGGGCTCAGGTCGTCCGGGAGGGTTGACACAGAGAGAGTGGGATTAGTGGGGGCATGCCTAAGAACACAC
Organism: Coregonus clupeaformis; assembly: GCF_020615455.1. Classification (NCBI taxonomy): domain Eukaryota; kingdom Metazoa; phylum Chordata; class Actinopteri; order Salmoniformes; family Salmonidae; genus Coregonus; species Coregonus clupeaformis. The sequence continues at coordinate 31,864,265 of NC_059194.1, forward strand.
AGTACACCAGATAAGAAAATCTGACCCTAGCCCCTGGCACATAAGCTATTGCAGCATAATTACTGGGGACTGAGACAGAGGGGTTGGGAGACACTGTTCAACGGACAGGGCCAAACAGGAAGGAGCTTACCCAACCACTCTGAGGCACAGTTGCCCTAGATCTTGTATGGAAAAAAACAATACTACATGGTGCAATAAACATGAGTAATTACTTTAGCTGTAGCAGCTAATAACAATGAAAGAGTCATACTGGTGGTAGAGCTGATGGCAGAGCTGTATGTCCCTCCACCCGCTACAGGAAGCTGGAAGAAGCCCAGCCAGGAGAGGAAAAACGGCGACTCAAAAGGTCCCGATCACGAAGGAAGCCCGAGAGGCAGCCCCAATAAAAAAAAATTTTTGGGGGGGCACACTGGGTGGTTGGCGGAGCAGCAGGAGGCCCTGGAAGGGCTGATTGTGGAGAGGGAGAGAGCGATAGAAGAAGCCGCTATGATAGATGCCCTCCAAGACCTGCAGCTCAGTACTCTGAGAGAGGAGACCACCGCCTTACGGGAGCTGTTAGTTAAGAGAGAGAAGGAGCTCTCCCTTCAGAAGGACGTGCTGCAGGAGGCCCACAGGGAGAAGGAGTCAGGGGATGCACGGAGAGAGGAGCTGGCCAGGCAACAGAGAGGAGTTAACCCTCCAGCAGCAGAGAACTCAGTCCTTAGAGCAGAGGCTGGTGGAGCTAGGTTTAGCAGAGCAAACTCCCCGCACTCGCTTTGAGGAGCGTGTGACCGCGCAGGCACCAGGCTATGCGCCGGTACGGCCCGTGCCTGCTCCTCGCACCAAACCAGTGGTGCGTGTCTCCAGTCCGGTATGGCCCGTACCTGCTCCTCGCACCAAACCAGTGGTGCGTGTCTCCAATCCGGTATGGCCCGTACCTGCTCCTCGCACCAAACCAGTGGTGCGTGTCTCCAGTCCGGTAAGGCCCGTACCTGCTCATCGCACCAAACTAGTGGTGCGTGTCCCAAGCCTGGTACGGCCCGTGTCTGCCCCTCGCACCCCAGCCTGGTGCGGCCCGTGCCTGCTCCTCGCACCAAACCAGTGGTGCGTGTCTCCAGCCCGGTGCGCCCTGTACCTACTCCTCGCACCAAACCAGTGGTGAGTGTCTCCAGTCCGGTATGGCCCGTACCTGTTCCTCGCGCCAAACCAGTGGTGCGTGTCCCCAGCCTGGTACGGCCCGTGCCTGCTCCTCGCACCAAACCAGTGGTGCGTGTCTCCAGTCCGTTACGGCCCATGCCTGTTCCTCGCACCAAACCAGTGGTGCGTGTCCCCAGCCTGGTACGGCCCGTGCCTGCTCCTCGCACCAAACCAGTGGTGCGTGTCTCCAGTCCGTTACGGCCCATGCCTGTTCCTCGCACCAAACCAGTGGTGCGTGTCCCCAGCCTGGTACGGCCTGTGCCTTCTCCTCGCACCAAACCAGTGGTGCGTGTCTCCAGCCCGGTGCGCCCCGTACCTGCTCCTCGCACCAAACCAGTGGTGCGTGTCTCCAGTCCGGTACGGCCCGTGCCTGCTCCTCGCCAAACCAGTGGTGCGTGTCTCCAGCCCGGTGCACCCCGTACCTGCTCCTCGCACCAAACCAGTGGTGCGTGTCTTCAGCCTGGTACAGCCCGTGTCTGCTACTCGCACCAAACCAGTGGTGCGTGTCTCCAGCCCGGTGCACCCCGTACCTACTCCTCGCACCAAACCAGTGGTGCGTGTCTCCAGTCAGGTACGGCCCGTACCTGTTCTAAGCGCCCGGAGCCTCTTGCGACGGTATGCAGTCCAGAGCCTCCAGCAACGGTCTGCAGTCCATAGACTCCAGCTCTGGTCAGCTGCTCCACTCCAGTGCCAGAGCAGTCCGCTCCACCGGTACCTTAGTTGTGGGATCTTGTTTCTGTTTCTGTTTTGGCTTGTTTGATGTTTAGCCTCTTGAACTTCACGTTCTGTTGGATTTTGTTATTTTGTCGGTGTTTATTAAAAGAAACGACTATGTACGCATACCATGCTGCACCTTGGTCCGATCCTTTATACAACGAACGTGACAACAACATGAGGCAGCTAGCAATACAGTACAAATAGATTAAAACAAAATATGGAATATAATACAGATATAGCAGGTTTCAAATAATAATGTTACTACTACTAGCTTGCTTTATCCCTGCTTTTCCTGAAAATCTATCTGATATAACAGGGGCACAAAGGTAGCCTAGCGGTTAAGAGCGTTGGACCAGTAACGAAAGGTCCCTGGTTCGAATGCCAGAGCTGACTAGGCAAAAAATCTGATGTGCCGTTGAACAAGGCACTTAACCCTATTTGCTCTGGATAAGAGTGTCTGCTAAATTATTAAAATGCCAATGTAAAAAAATTACTAAATAGTTGTTCTTGTTCTGTATATAGGCTTTCCACCTCGCTTGACTACTTGTTTATGATGTTGCGGCTGTAATGTTTCATTGACATTGCATTAGAACAACAAACAACTAGTTAGCTTAATCAGATAGACATTTTCAGGAAAAGTAGCTTGTTTGGCAAGACAATAAAATGTATATATTTGATTGGTTCAACATTGAAATCTAGATAATCAAGATAGAATCTGAGAGATCTTACCTTTTTATCTCTGTAACAGTTTGCTCTTACCTTGTCTGGACACTGCAACAGCCAGATAGAAGCGGCTGCACATCTGATATTCTTCCCCATCCCGTCTTGTCTAGATTCTAAAGGGAGCTAGCCTGACCTCCTCAAAAAATTAGCTAGCTAGCCAACTTAAACTAATCTTAGTCTCAATCAAGTACATAGACCTTTTGCTCTGTTATACAACGTAATGACAACCATAAGTTACAGGCTAGCCATAAGGCTCTAATGCTAGCTAGCTAACCAGCCATGTTATTTAAATGAAAACTAAGCTAGCTAGCTAGCTAGCGTCAGCTTTGTAGCGGTAATGATGTGGAAACACTCGTTAACACTAGAACTGCTGGGCCTCGAGGGACCTCCCTTCAAGCTAACGAGCAGTCATTCTGACTGTAACATTCTAACAGTGTAAATAATACATTTCATATATGCTATCGCTAAAATAATCATTTGGTTGTGTTCATGAAGGTTTTAGGGAACATTAGAAATTGAATTTTCTTCCATTTCAAATAACAAAATAGCATTCCAAATAACAAAATAGCATTTTAATTAGTTTATGTTGCTGTAGGCTATATGTTAAAATAACAAAACACAAAAATACACACATTCAACTGTTCAATACATTTTATTCTGGGAGTGCCTTTGTTACAACTATGAAACAGAAACCATATTTGTTGGAGTACGGTAATAGCTTATTTTTATAACATATATATATATATATATATATATATATATATATATATATATATATATATATATATATATATATATATATATATATAAAATAGTTTTTAACAAAATACCCTAACCACAAAGACTCACGGTCAGCAAAACACAAGTTCAAATTATGAAAACAGTAGCCTAAACATCATTTAAATTTTTGTATTTTTTTTTTTTTCTTGGGTTCTGTTCTTTGTGCATCTGGCCACCTAGCACTGTCTCCTCCCCGGGAGCTGTGCGCAAATTGGCTCGCACTAAGGCTCGCCTGGAATCTTTGCTGCTGCCTTGGCCCTCATATGTCTCTCACGTAGCCCGAATGCCAGACTCATAATGAAGTCTCTCCTGGGCATGGTGTTATTCATGCACTGCTGAACAACACATGTGCGTTGATAGCAGCCAAGTCAAGTATGTTGTAGAACACAGCAATAGGCCAGCTGCGGGTGCTTCCTTTCATAGAGGACAGCCATGCCATCTGATCCAAAATATCCACACCAAAATCTGCTTCCAATTTTCTCACCAGCACCTTGATGTAGCTTAAAAATTCTGTTAATGTCATTCAGTAATTTCAACAAAATTGATCCATATTTAGCGACATCTGCTCCCATCCTGAGTTAGCGAAGCATCACGACGGGCCAGAAGTCAAACCGAAGTCAAATGGAAATTAAACCCGATATGAAGAGGAATGGAATATGTGAGGTGCTAGAATGCATTCACCAAGCCATCACCAGAGACCATCTCTCTCTTCTTTCTTCTCTAAGTTCCTCAGCTTTTCATCTGTCACTATAGCAACTACTGTAGGCAGGCAGTCAGTGACAGAGAGTAGCCTAGCGCTGGGCTAGCTAACATTTTCCTAGCAACATGCTAACCCTAACTAAAGCCTTTCCCCCTGGCCACCTTTGATTTTGTCCCATTGCTGCTCTGCTGTAAGTGTTAACTTCCGCTCCTTCTGCTAGGGGTGTGTTAGCGAGCGGAGCTGTTTATATTCCTCTCTTTGATGTTCGGTGAGGACGGTCAAGTTGGTTTATCTGGCAGTGTTCAGCGGTGAAGGCAGCGAGCGTGGTGGCGCGGAGGGAGGCTCGATAGGGCCTGACATTGATGCTAAAGCTAAAAGAATAGGTCAACATGTCTGACGGTTTCTAATTCCGCCACAAACGAGATGCCGCCGCTCATCAGGGCGCTGCTCGCCGCCTCACACCCGGGGAGACTGTGTCAGCTAGCATTAGACGGAGGGATGCGAGGCGTGTTGACACCGGTCAGAATGGCAGATGTCCACACAAGCGGGCAGAGTAGCGGGCAGGGTGGGAATCCAGAGGGCAAAGGGCAGTTGCATAGAGCTGCTGTCCCCTCTGGCAGGCAGCGGTGGCAGAAAAGCTCTGGTCTGTTTCCTATCATTACAGACACAGAGAGACAAGACAAGCTGTTTGGGCTAAACATGCTATTAATTTCGACCAGGGTTCCCCAACTGGCCCCCCCAAGGTGTCTGAGGAAATGTGTATTTAATTTTTTTGATCTAAAATACTAAAACCACTAGCAAATCAGCTCCAAGAGATTTTAATTTAGGAAATCTGTTCCAATGTATTCCCACGCATAATAGAGAGATATACTGTATGTGATCGTATACAAATTTGCAGTCTACAAATCATTTTTTCCTATGCTCCAGCCAGCCCCCTGACCATCCGCTCAAGAAAAAATCGTCCCGTGGCTGATCTAGTTAATGATCCCTGATTTACACTAAAGATAGCGCCATGTTAGATACTGACAACACTGATTAATGGCAGGACTGCGGATGTTTGTGATAGGTTTGTGTGTATGTGTGCGTGTGTGTGTATATATACTGTATGTGTATGTATATGTGTGTGAGACATTAATCCATCAGCAATCTGAATGATTTGACAGCAGAACCCTGTCAACATGTTAATACAGCCATAGGCCTAACTCAAGTTGACTGCAGAACCATAGGCTCATAGGCCTGACACACATACACACAGTCCTACACATATTGATATACAGCGGGGAGTGGTTGAGGCATGTCGGTCGAGTCTTTTATGCTGGGGAAGAGTGTCAGGAGTCCCTCCCAGACAGCTTCATTAGCCTGCTGCTTGGATGGAGCCTCCGTCGATCAGACGCTCTCTGATCAATTGATCTGCCTCCTAGAGCCCAGGGATTCCTCTGTGTTCACCTCGCCTGCCTTATACAAGCAGGCGGACAAGGAAGGGAGGCAAATGTTGTATTGGAATTTGTTAGCTGTGTTAAATTGGTTGCTTTTCCACAACTCTGTTCCAACCCATTTCTCCCAGCTAAATATGTGTGTGTGAGTTTGTTTGTGTGTGTGCGTGTGCGTGTGCGTGTGCGTGTGCGTGTGCGTGTGTGTGTGTGTGTGTATGTTTGGGCTGGCGTTGCTGTGTAAAAGTCCCATTAATGTCACCTCAGCCTCAACATCTGGGAGAAGTGAAGCCTTGGAGGAATCTTTACGTAACCAAGCACTGATCTGATGGGTTGGCAGTCTCTCTCTTCCTCCCTTCTTCACCACACTCCTCCACTCCTCTCTTCCTCTCTTAGAGATTATCTCCATCACTCTGGCACAACCTCACAGAACGAGAGAAGGAGAGAGAGAGAGAGAGAGAGAGAGGGACTAGTTTTGCTGTAGCCAGACCTTCAAAGCCTTCTTACCTTTGCTGGCCACCATCTGAAAGTGTGAGAGAAACTTTGAAAGAGAGAGAGAGAGGGAATATTCCGTTGCGTAATGTCATTTGCAGCTTCACTCTGACTACTGCATCTGTATGGGACTGTGGTCTACGTGCTACCACCACACTGCTGCTAAGTACAGGCTTGAGAAAACATGCAGAGTCTGAGAACATCAGCTAGTTTGCACATTTCTTTCATTAAGGAGAAATCCAGTGAAGATCATAAGATCACACCAGCAGGCTACTACTAACGATCAGTTCAAAGCAGTTACGAAGATCCAAAGCGAAATTATTATACAGTAATAACACACCTTTCTGTTCTGTTCTAGCTAGTTCCTCTAGTTATTAAAAACATAAATCATAAATTAGTGAACAAAACCCCCCTCTTCACTCTTCACCCTCCTGTGTTCCAGCTGTCGACACTCGACCGTATCATGTGCTGTGACTGGCTCATAAAACAAGGCTTATCTCCCAGCACAGGGAGGAGAAACAGGATGCCAAGCTTCTCCTTTCCTCCTCTCCTCTCTCCTCTCTCTCTCCCCCTGTCATTGTCTACATCTCAGATAGAAATAGAAACACTGGTTGGTGAATGTCTTTAAGATGCTAGAGTTTAATCCGGTGGTGGTGTGGAGCTAAAAGGTAGTGTGTATGTTGAAATGATTCCATCTCTGTGATAGTGTGATAGTGGTTGGAGTGCGTTCAGACCCCAGTTGTCATGGTTGTAGAGTATTAACTGGTTTGTGTAGCCCTGCATGAAAATGTTCAACAGTAAAAAGAAAAGAAAACACTCACCAACAAATGAGAACTGCCGTCTTTTAGAGGTGTTTGAGAAAGCGCCACTGTGGGCTTTGGTAAACGTGTTCTGTAGAAGCATTTAATCGTACGATTGTTTGAAACGAGGGGACAAGCATGGAGAGTAATTATGGATTGAAACGTCAGCGTTCGCCGCCTGGGCCGGTGAATATGGAGCTTTAAGCTTTTACAAGAAACCGCTCAACAATTAAAAAGTGATGCTAAGAACACCCAGCTTTAAAACAAGCAATCATGTCCGGTATATTGAGGCTAAATGAGGATGTTATTTTCTTTTCTGTGGTCTGTCAATCTCCCTCAGCCCAGAAAGCCATTTCCTTTTGTGGAGTGGCAGCTGGGTCTATGAACATGTTTTAATAAGCGTTCTGACAGTCCATCTTTGTTTCTGGGAGATAAGTCAACAGGAGTGCACAGCAAAGGATTCTGGGGTAGCTGGAGGGATGTCCATTACCATGGATGTCTTTCACGCATTTATACTTGTACAGAAACATTGAACGCAAACATACAGTTGAAGTCAGAAGTTTACATACACTTATGTTAGTCATTAAAACTAGTTTTTCGACCACTCCACACATTTCTTGTTAACAAGCTATAGTTTTGGCAAGTCGGTTAGGACATCTACTTTGTGCATGACACAAGTAATTTTTCCAACAATTGTTTACAGACAGATTATTTCACTTATAATTCACTGTATCACAATTCCAGTGGGTCAGAAGTTTACATACACTAAGTTGACTGTGCCTTTAAACAGCATGGGAAATTCCAGAAAATGATGTCATGGCTTTAGAAGCTTCTGATAGGCTAATTGACATAATTTGTGTCAATTGGAGGTGTACCTGTGGATGTATTTCAAGGCCTACCTTCAAACTCAGTGCCTCTTTGCTTGACATCATTGGAAAATCAAAAGAAATCAGCCAAGACATCAGAAAAACAATTGTAGACCTCCACAAGTCTGGTTCATCCTTGGGAGAAATTTCCAAACACCTGAAGGTACCACGTTCATCTGTACAAACAATATAAAAACCATGGGACCACACAGCCGTCATACCGCTCAGGAAGGAGACGCGTTCTGTCTCCTAGAGATGAACGTACTTTAGTGCGAAAAGTGCAAAAAAATCCCAGAACAACAGCAAAGGACCTTGTGAAGATGCTGGAGGAAACGGGTACAAAATTATCTATATCCACAGTAAAACAAGTCCTATATCGACATAAACTGAAAGGCTGCTCAGCAAGGAAGAAGCCACTGCTCCAAAACCGCCATGAAAAAGCCAGACTATGGTTTGCAACTGCACATGGGGACAAAGATCGTACCTTTTGGAGAAATGTCCTCTGGTCTGATAACAAAAATAGAACTGTTTGGCCATAATGACCATCGTTATGTTTGGAGGAAAAAGGGGGTTGCTTGCATGCCGAAGAACACCATGCCAACCGTGAAGCACAGGGGTGGCAGCATCATGCTGTGGGGGTGCTTTGCTGCAGGAGGGACTGGTGCACTTCACAAAATAGATGGCATCATGAGGAAGCAACATCTCAAGACATCAGTCAGGAAGTTAAAGCTTGGTCGCAAATGGGTCTTCCAAATGGACAATGACCCCAAGCATACTTCCAAAGTTGTGGCAAAATGGCTTAAGGACAACAAAGTCAAGGTATTGGAGTGGCCATCACAAAGCCCTGACCTCAATCCTATAGAACATTTGTGGGCAGAACTGAAAAAGCATGTGGTGCAAGGAAGCCTACAAACCTGACTCAGTTACACCAGCTCTGGGCCAAAATTCACCCAACTTATTGTGGGAAGCTTGTGGAAGGCTACATGAAACGTTTGACCTAAGATAAACAATTTAAAGGCAATGCTACCAAATACTAATTGAGTGTATGTAAACTTCTGACCCACTGGGAATGTGATGAAAGAAATAAAAGCTGAAATAAATAATTCTCTCTACTATTATTCTGACATTTCACATTCTTAAAATAAAGTGGTGATCCTAACTGACCTATGACAGGGAATTTTTACTAGGATTAAATGTCAGGAATTGTGAAAAACTGAGTTTAAATGTATTTGGCTAAGGTGTATGTAAACTTCAGACTTCAACTGTACATGTATCATACATGTGCACTTACACATGCACACACACACACACACCGCTCTGTCATCCTAACTTAAATCCTATTTAGTATTACCAAATTAAAGCAATGGAATTCAATTCTCCTCTGTGAGCTGAAGGTGGTTGGCATGTTCACTTCATGCCTCCTTGGAGATTACCGGATTCAGCCTAGTTCTGTTCCTGCCGTGTCGCCTTTTAAGTCTTCCCTCTTATATACCCCCCTTTTCTCCCCCACTGAATAAAATGTGCTTTTATTTGTTTATTTATTTGTTGTTCTTCATCTGGGGGATGTGTGGGGACTTTTAGATACCTGGGACTGGTACCGCGGGCAGGCAGCTGTGCCTGTGATTGAGTCTCATGACAGAAATGTCCTCATTAGCTGGCTACAAATGGTATGAAAAGAGGCATGCGAAGAGAGGAGTCAGAGGAAAGGAGAGCAGGGAGGGGAGAAGAGGAAAGGAAGGGGGAGAGAGGGAGAGAAAGTTTGCGAGCTTTTGACACTCACTGCCTTTTATCTGTACAGTGTTTTAGAATCTGGTTTAAAGTTCTGTGTGCGCTAAGAAATATTCTCTGTCATTATTATACACACTTTTAATGAAAGCGGAATATAAAAGAAATTAGTTGAACCCTCTGTTGAGGCTAATTATCATCTCTTTGATGAGAGAGAGAGAGAGGGAGAGAGAGGCTAAGGGCTCCCCATCCATTCTCAGTCAGGGGAATCTGAGAATTGGGGAGCGGAACATCATCACCACGGTGAAAGACCTAACTTTCTCTGTTTCTTCTGCTTCCCAACACTGCATCCGGAGACGAGACCTCCTCAGTTCAAATCAAAGCTATTCTTTTAATGACAATATCTACTGTTAGGGAGTGCCTGGAGAGCAGGAACCAAGGGGATAAGGGGGGGGTAGGGGGTTATGTGTTGATTAGGAGGAATGGAACTCGACAACAAACATAAGTCATCCTTCATCATCTTTTCACTCTTTGCTCTTTCCTCGTGGAATTCCTCTGTGAGTCTTTCTAATGATCTCGGATTCCTATGAACATGTTGCTCTTTAGTTTTGTTTCTGCTGTTGTTTTGGTCTAAGTAGCTGATTATGCCTGTCATTAAAATAGGACTATTGACATTTCTTGTTTTTCCCCATGAGAGTTACAGTGGAAATATTGATTGACAGTATTGGTAAAAACACTTGTAAGTAAAATAGAAAATGCGCGGTAGAGTACTCTAGTAGGCCACTCACTAACTGTAAGTCGCTCTGGATAAGAGCGTCTGCTAAATGACTAAAATGTAAAAAATGTAAATGACCTTGTCAGTTGGATACAATAACCTGTTGCAAACTTTAGTGTTCACTTCAGCTGTACTGTACACACACTGTAGGGCACAGAGAGGCAGAGCAATAGAGGAAGCGGGGGAGGAGAGAATTAGATGTACTTAGCAATGAAGGGAGAAAGAAAAGGAGATGGATGAGGTGAGGAAGAAAGAGATGTAGGGTATAGCAAAATACAGATGAAGATCGAAAGGGAGAGAGATGTGCTTTGGAGAGAGAGACGAGAGATATAGGGAGGGTGGTGAAGAGTGGAGCAATGGAGTAAGAGAGGAGAAGAGAAAGAGGAAGAGAGAGAGAGACGGAGAGGGATAGAGGGAGCTACAGAGGTGAGAGAGAGACATACAGTGCATTCAGAAAGTATTCAGATCGCTTCACTTTTTTCACATTTTATTATGTTACAGCCTTATTTTAAAATGGATTAAATAGTTTTTTCCCACCTCATCAATCTACATACAATACCCCATAATGACAAAGCAAAAACAGGTTTTTAGAAATACGACATTTACATAAGTATTCCAACCCTTTACTCAGTACTTTGTTGAAGTACCTTTGGCAGCGATTATAGCCTCAAGTCTTTTTGGGTATGACGCTACAAGCTTGGCACAAATGTATTTGGGGAGTTTCTCCCATTCTTCTCTGCATATCCTCTCAAGCTCTGTCAGGTTGGATGGGGAGCATCGCTGCACAGCTATTTTCAGGTCTCTCAAGAGATGTTCGATCAAGTTCAAGTCTGGGCTCTGGCTGGGCCACTCAAGGACATTCAGAGACTTGTCCCGAAGCCACTCCTGCATTATCTTGGCTGTGTGCTTAGGGTCGTTGTCCTGTTGGAAGGTGAACCTTCGCCCCAGTCTGAGGTCCTGAGTGCTCTGGAGCAGGTTTTTATCAAGGATCTCTCTGTACTTTGCTCCGTTCATCTTTCCATCGATCCTGACTAGTCTCCGAGTCCCTGCCGCTGAAAAACATCCCCACAGCATGATGCTGCCATCACCATGCTTCACAGTAGGGATGGTGCCAGGTTTCCTCCAGACGTGACGCTTGGCATTCAGGCCAAAGAGTTCAATCTTGGTTTCATCAGATCAGAGAATCTTGTTTGTCATGGTCTGAGAGTTCTTTAGGTGCCTTTTGGCAAACTCCAAGGGGGCTCTCATTTTCCTTTTATTGAGGAGTGGCTTCTGTCTGGCCACTCTACCATAAAGGCCTGATTGATAGAGTGCTGCAGAGATGGTTGTCCTTCTGGAAGTTTCTCCCATCTCCACAGAGGAACTCTGGAGCTCTGTTAGAGTGACCATCGGGGTCTTGGCCACCTCCCTGACCAACGCCCTTCTCCGCCGATTGCTCAGTTTAGCTGGGCGGCCAGCTCTAGGAAGAGTCTTGGTGGTTCCAAACTTCTTCCATTTAAGAATGATGGAGGCCACTGTGTTCTTGGGAACCTTCAATGCTGCAGAAATGTTTTGGTACCCTTCCCGAGGTCTGCCTCGACACAATCCAGTCTCGGAGCTCTACGGACAATTCCTTCGACCTCATGGCTTGGTTTTTGTTCTGACATGCAATGTCAACTGTGGGACCTTTATATAGACAGGTGTGTGCCTTTCCAAATCATATCCAATCAATTTAATTTACGACAGGTGGACTCGAATCAAGTTGTAGAAACATCTCAAGGATGATCAATGGAAACAGGATGCACCTGAGCTCAATTTCGAGTCTCATAGCAAAGGGTCTGAATACTTATGTAAATAAGGTATTTCCGTTTTTTATTGTTAATACATTTGCAAAAATTTCTAAAAACCTGTTTTCGCTTTGACATTAAGGGGTATTGTGTACAGTGGGAAATGATGAGGGAAAACTATTTCATAAATTTTTGAATAAGGCTGTAACATAATCAAATGTGGAGAAAAGGGTAGAGAGAGAGAGAGAGTGAGAGAGAGAGATAGGTGGCACAGCTGAGGTTGACACTAATGAGCAGCAGTAGTCTTTGTGATGGGACCTGATAGTGGAGAAGAAAGCATAATCCCCCGACACGACGCTCCACAACACTAATTGGGGGAGCGAGAGCCTGCAACATGTGTGTGCTTGCACGCATGCTTGCTTGCGAGAGAGAGAGAAAGCATGTGAGTGTGTGTGTGCGTGCATGCATGCGTACGTGTGTGTGAGAGTGTGTGTAAGTGCATGTGTGTACATACTGTGTATGTACAGTATGTGTGTGTGAGTAAGAGTGTATGACCTGTGTGTGATGTGGATATTTTCTTGTGTGTGTTGTAGATTTGTGTATGTGTGCATAATGTATAAGTAAATGCTTGCTTGTTTGTCTGTGCAGAAAACCTTTGAGTGGGCTAAAGTGACTGTATGGTAGCTACCCTCATCACGGTCACAGTGTATTGAATACGTTTTCACAGTTTCTTAGAGTAGGAGTGCTGATCTAAGGTCAGTTTTGCGTTTTAGATCATAATGATTGTTAGGCCTACATAACTGTTAGGCCTACATCAAGCTGTCCCGACAGCGGAGCTTACTTTTCAGCACCATGGAGGGAATCCTTACCACCGCTACACCTGGCTATCAGTGGAGCCTCATCTGGCAGCAAAAAAGTTCATTCAGCCTCATTTACTGCCTTTTTAAAAACCATAGCTGATATGGCTAAGTTGCTTAAATAGATATGGTTTCTACTGTCTCCTTGTGGATTTGTGTAACTCAATAAAAACCACATTCTCCTTCAATAATATCGAATGCCGACATGAGTTTTGACTTTTCAACCATTCACAAACATGATACAATTTATGTTCAGTAGATAATGTTTGTTCTTATGTCATTAACCCTTAGCTCTATGTATAAGCAAGTGCAAGCAAACGAGCTGCGACGAGCTGGCCTTCAATCAGCACTTTCAAAATTGACACCGACAGAAATTCAGATAGGTATTAGTTCAGATAAATTCAGCAAGATGTTGAGGCGTTGCCTTTACTCTTCTTTAAATCACCACAGAGCGAGAGAGAGAGACGCGGTTAGCCTACCATTTGAAGTATTTGATTAGGCCTATGTGGTCTAAAAAGGAAGGAAAATACAGTCACGAGGATCCACTTTTATAGACAGTAGGCCTATACCGATGCAGATACAGTGCATTGCGCAAACAACCCCCGCAATATCAACTGGAATGACATGGGTCTATTACTGAACTTTCACTGGGAAACATGGTTACAGACCCAACAACATTATAGTATCCCCTGCTTGTGGACAAAATCACATGAGCTAATTATAATACACAAAGTAAGCAAAACATAGAAATGCATCATTCCAACGTTGCCTAAAATTATATGAACACGATACTAATGAGAGAGACCTATATAAACAATATAACAATTGAGATGTACAAACTATGGCATAAGGGAACGATGAGCGGATAAGAGGCAAGTCGTCATTCCGATTAAGACATTAGTTAGCGAGCTCAGACGGACGATGTGCCTATTTGTTCAGCACTTTGGAAATGGACAGCGACAGAATTCAGAACATGGGCCATTCTTACAGTATTCTCCCTGTACACCAAGTCAGAAACGTAGGATAAATAGTGTGGGCTTATAAGCAGACAATGATGACATTTCTTTAAAACTGTCTGTAGGCTACATGTGCACCACTAAGTCAGAACAGTATTGGCTAAGTTCTGAGGGGGAGAGGGACCAAATTCGTAGGGTGAGACACATGGGCTACTAACAGCTTACTACACAACATACACTTAGTATTATTTTCTTAGCTACAGTATACAGTACATACATATCTCTGGCATATTACATCATCAGCATACAAGACATAGGCTTATTTTTGGACTCAGTTGTTGTGCTGTGCTCACTTGAACAGGAATGTGGCGCGGCGGTCCTTCTTGTGGGCAAACTTTGTCATCAAACTTTGCCATCCAAGTCTGGCATTCTCTGGATTTGTGGTGCTTTCAAGACAACTGGGAACTTGGAAAAGATTGAGGTTGTATCGTAACGTCAGTGATCTTCAGGTCGGAAAGTCGGTGCTCTAGAAAGAAACCTGAGTTCCTGACTTGGAATTCTGATTTGGATGACCGTTCAAAACTTATTTTCCAAGTTCCCAGTTGTCTTGAATGCACCGAAGTCGGAGATTTCCCAGTTCCGAGTTCTGAGTTCCCACTTGTTTTGAACCCGGCAGAAGTCATGCTGTATTGACAGCATGGCCAATGTATTCAACCTTTTCTGGCCCATGGTGTTGCGTGTGAATGTTTATCCTTTTAAGCTTGGAAAAGAGACCCTTTCAGACAGATGTTTTAAATCCTTAAACCCAGACTTGGACCAGACACCCTCTCCACCGAATAGCAGTCAGGGGAAGCAAAATAGTGATTGCTTTGCATTGCAGTTAGTCACTTATTCCTTCCAAACCACTCATTGTTGAATTTGCGATTTCCGACTTGTTGTTGTGTAATGTTTATGTTCAATGGTCGCACACCAATATGTTTTATCTATAATTTCTCTTCATATGACAAGGATTGAAAAGGATTTGCCAATAGATTGTCAACATGATTCATGATGATGACTGCTTGTCTAGATAGCTAAGATTTTGAAAGTATGATGTTGACATGATCAGTCCAATCAAAGCTACGGTAGATATAACGTGAATTGATGTGATTTTATCTGTGGCCAATGACCTTGAGCCTTTTTGGACTGGCACTTCTAATGTAAATCTACGGCAGCACCCAAGGGGGCTTGAACTGCCTACCTCTCCCTGAAGATTCTGCAGTGACGTAGTGTCTCCATGAGTGACAGAGCACGGAGCCAATAACGGCGCAACTAGAGAAAATGACCAACGCCTACCCTCTATGGTTTCGCAGGCTGCCCCTCCACCACAGAAAGCACTGAGCTAGGCTGAAACGCCTGCATTTTGGAGCTGTCTTACTCAAGAGACCATGTTTGTATGCGACTTTATTAACTCAAGGATTGTATGTATGTTTTTCGTTTTTTGGGACAGTTAGGGCTCTGCCCCACCTGCCCTGAATGACGGGTCGCCACTGGTGTTGATAGACTAAAGGTACAAATACTTGACAGGCACTGACGTGACAGAAGCATTATACATCCAAGTCCTTGCATGCAGCTATATTATAGCACAATTGAAGCCAATGTAGCTACTCCATTTAACCATTGGGGATCTCTCCTCTCAACTCATTTCTTTAGTGTGTGATAGATCCCTCCGCAAAGATCCCCCTCCCCAACAGGCACATGCATGCACATACATACTTATATAGCCACATGCAAACCCACATGCATGTACATACATGCAAACGTGCACTCTGCATGCATGCGCTCACACACACACATACACACCCGCCCGCATGAACACACGCCTGCATGAACACACTCCCCGTGGTGCAGTTTCCATCTTTGACTCTGAATCAATCATTTTAAATTTATCAGAGGGGATTTGTGTCATGTAGGCTGATGCCAGCTCCAATAAGAGGAAGGAGGCACAAGAACAGTGAAAAAGCCAGTGCAAATCCCTTCTCTGATGCGATTACAACACACAACCAAATCAGAGCTGACTTGAATAGACACAGAACACAAAATCATATTAGGGGAAATTCGATGTGCATGGCATTACATTTCTCTCTCTCTCTCCCCCTCCCTCCCTCTCTCCCTCCCTCCCACACATTCTTTCTATATCTGTCTGTCCCTCTCTCCCTTTTTGTCTTTTTTTCTGTGTTAGTTACCTGAAAACTATTCCCTATGATTCATCTAGTTTCCTTCCTTCCTTCCCTCTCTCTCTCCCTCTCTCTTTCTCTATCTCCTTTTCTCTCTCCTCCGCCCTTCTCCCCCCTCTCCAAGTCTCTCCGTGGACTCACCTGTTTAGATTTCCCCGGGGTTGACGCCTGTTACCCCTTAATGTTACAGGTACACCCTGAAAACGACTCACACCAGTCATCGGCAAGATAGCGGGAGGGAAGAGGACAAGTAAAGATAGGGATAAAGGAAGAGATGGAGGGAGAGAAAGAGAGGGTTTATGATGTCAGAGACAGTGGCTCTTATCTTGCCATTATCTCAAGCATCCTCACATTACCATAATAATGGCTTTTAACCTAATGTAGCTGGAGCTCTCCAACCTAGGCAGTTTCATGCAGCATTATCAGGGCTCAGCACTCACATTGAAGCAGATAGAAAAAGGGTTGAGCAGAGCAGACAGTGTGTGAGGTGTGTGTAGGTGTGTGTGTGTGTGTGCGTGTTCTAATCGGGTGTTTGTTGGTCTTACAGGGTTAGGGTTTGGGGTAACTAGGGTAGAGGGTGTGTGTATGTGAGATAAGGGTTAAGGCGTTGGTTATTATAATGCATGTGATGAAGGTGAAGAGGAAAGTTGAGTATGCCAAGGCCAATGTGTGTGTGTGGGTGAGAGGGTATGTGAAGGTAGGAGAGCGCAATAAATGAGCGCAACGAGGCACTGGTTCAGTGTTTATGTGTATGTGTATGTGTGTGCGTGTGTGTGTGTGTGAGTCAGTGCTCAAAGTCTGGCCAGGTGCTCTGCGTGTGTTTCCCCCCGTCCAGATGGCCTCTCTGCAGGGCTGGGCCGGGGTGCGGGGTCTCCTCCTGGCTTTCCCTTTAGAAGGTCGACTCGACCGACTGCACCACCCAGGACTACCGGCTGCCAGACCACAACCAAGAAAGAGAGACAATGAGAGAGAGAGAGAGGGGGAGGGCCGGAGGGAGGGAGAGCTGCACCCAAACAGAAAGGTTCTCTCATTCACGTAAACAACAGATAAACATTCACAAATATTGACATAAACATTTTACTACGAACATACACATGCACTCCTTCACATCTCTCCAGTCCTTGTAATGTACACACACTGTTACACACACTCTCTCTCTCTCTCTCTCTCTCTCTCTCTCTCTCTCTCTCTGCTTCGCTCTCTCTCTCTCTCTCTCTCTCTCTCTCTCTCTCTCTCTCTTCCTCTCTCTCTCTGCTTCTCTCTCTCTCTCTCTCTCTCGCTTCTCTCTCTCTCTCTCTGCTTCTCTCTCTCTCTCTCTCTCTGCTTCTCTCTCTCTCTCTCTCTCTGCTTCTCTCTCTCTCTCTCTCTCTCTCTCTGCTTCTCTCTCTCTCTCTCTCTCTCTGCTTCTCTCTCTCTCTCTCTCTGCTTCTCTCTCTCTCTCTCTCTCTCTCTCTCTCTCTCTCTCTCTCTCTCTCTCTCTCTCTCTCTCTCTCTCTCTCTCTCTCTCTCTCTCTCTCTCTCTCTCTCTCTCTCTCTCTGCTCTCTCTCTCTCTCTCTCTCTCTCTCTCTCTCTCTCTCTCTCTCTCTCTCTCTCTCTCTCTCTCTCTCTCTCTCTCTCTCTCTCTCTCTCTCTCTCTCTCTCTCTCTCTCTCTCTCTCTCTGCTTCTCTCTCTCTCTCTCTCTCTCTCTCTCTCTCTCTCTCTCTGCTTCTCTCTCTCTCTCTCTCTGCTTCTCTCTCTCTCTCTCTCTCTCTCTCTCTCTCTCTCTCTCTCTCTCTCTCTCTCTCTCTCTCTCTCTCTCTCTCTCTCTCTCTCTCTCTCTCTCTCTCTCTCTCTCTCTCTCTCTCTCTCTCTCTCTCTCTCCCTCTCTGCTTCTCTCTTTCTCTCTCTGCTTCTCTCTCTCTCTCTGCTTCTCTCTCTCTCTCTCTCTCTCTCTCTCTCTCTCTCTCTCTCTCTCTCTGCTTCTCTCTCTCTCTCTGCTTCTCTCTGCTTCTCTCTCTCTCTCTCTGCTTCTCTCTCTCTCTCTCTCTCTCTCTGCTTCTCTCTCTCTCTCTCTCTCTCCTCTCTCTCTCTCTCTCTCTCTCTCTGCTTCTCTCTCTCGCTCTCTGCTTCTCTCTCTCTCTCTCTCTCTCTCTCTCTCTCTCTCTCTCTCTCTCTCTCTCTCTCTCTCTGCTTCTCTCTCTCTCTCTCTCTCTCAAGTCAAAGGGCTTTATTGGCATGGGAAACATATTTTTACATTGCCAGAGCAAGTGAAATAGATAATAAACAAAAGTTAAATAAACAAGCAGAAATTAACAGTAAACATTACACTCAAAGGAATAGAGACATTTCAAATGTTATATAATGGCTATGTACAGTGTTGTAACAATGTGCAAATAATCTCTCTCTCTCTTTCTTCCTCTCTCTTTTCCTATCTCTCTCTCTTTCTTCCTCTCTCTCTCTCTCTCTCTCTCTCTCTCTCTCTCTCTGTCTTGCTCTGTCTCTTGCTCTCTCTCACTCTGTGAATGGGGTAGGAGGGTGAGGTAGGTGCCAGGTGGATGTGGAGACCCACAGATGGCTAGGGTGGTTCCCTCTCTGTGAGCTCTGGACCGGAGCCTACTCCCAGATAACCGGGCCTCCCTCCTCATGTTGGACTGACTGTGCTATCTCTGAGCTGAGCTCCATAAGAACTGGGCCCAGAGACCACATAATCAAGACACTGTAGAGCTGCTGGACATGATTCTGTCGTCGGAATTCTCAAAAAATCACTTTGAAATGGTAATGGTAGTAGTAAAATAGTAAAAATATAATTATGAACTGGGTTCCATACTTATAGCTCAGGGGACAGTACAATCCCCTGATGATTCCTCACTACGTGTCCCATGGTGGAAATACCGGAACAAAACAACAAGAAAATTACTCCTTTCACCTCAAGCAAAACAACAATAACTAAAACGGAACAACGTGGACCCAGACAAAAGCTTTAAAACAACAACACAACACTCCACAGGGGTGTTAAACTAAATTCTAATCACATTCAAATAACTTTATTATTCCCGTGAGGGAATTTCTTGAGTGGAATGGTACAAATAGTACTGCTACACAACATGTAAAAAAATAAAACTAGACAGCCCAGGGAGTTAGGTTAATAGTGTCATAGTAACAGCAGCACATTGGTTAACCCACAGCCTGATGATGACAGATCCTGTCACCTCTCATGATCTACAGTACTGAGGTTTTCCTCCCTGCCCCACTCCCCCCCCTATCCCAACCTAATGAATTAATCACTGTGAGCGCCAGAGTGTGTGTTTGGGGGGTGGGGTGGTCAGAGTGTGTGTTTGGGGGGTGGGGTGGTCAGAGTGTGTGTTTTGTGGGGTGGGGTGGTCAGAGTGTGTGTTAGGAGGGTTGAGGGGGGGCAGAGTGTGTGTTAGGGGGGTGGGGGGGCAGAGTGTGTTAGGGTGGGCTAATATGAAGTGACAGGGGCTGCGGCAGTGATGTACTCGTCTCTCCAGGCTTGCTACCCCTCACCCCTCCATCACTCTGTTCACTCTTCCAACTTGACATTTCTATCTTTGTAGTGTGCTCTACTCGCTCAGTCAGCCACCACCTTTGCTCTTAGCTCCATACTCACTCATACGCGCACACACACACACACACAACAAACACAACCCTCTTGCACAGGTCAAAGAGTCCAGGAGTGTAACATATGCTGAGCGCTGTACGCAAAACTGTCTGACTAATGTGAATGTATAAAAATAAAAATAATTTATTGTCACATACACCGGTGACCTAGTGGGGCCACCTTCAGCCAGAGCGCTATCTCATACTGTGTGTGTGTGTTTCAACTTTTTGAACAAGCATAAACAGTTAGGGCTTTGGGAGCAGAGATGGCTTGTTAAGCGCAGGCAGGTTGCGTTGTGAGAGGAGCGCTAGTTTGAAGTGCCAGGAATATGGGCGGTACATGAAGAGATGGGGAGGTGTGTGTGTCTGTGTGTATGTGGTTTTGTGTGCATGTGTGTGGGTTATATTTATCATACCTGCCTTGGAGCTCTCACATTGGGTCCTACCTACCTAACAATGGAACACAGAGTAGGAACTATTTATTCTCTATTGCTTTGATGTCAAGCCCTGTAAAGTTTAATGTGTGTACATTTGTGCACACACAAATACGCATGCATGTGCATGCGGGTGTGTGTTTGCCAGTGACTGTGTGTGTGTGTGTGTGTGTGTATGTTTGTGCTCATGCGTCTCATGTCGACTTGGGGAAATGTCAGACCTTTGACATTTAGGTTTTGACCCCCAGGCGTCAGTTAGGCCACATGTCACTTACTGCCTCTTGCGCAGAACAAGCATTATAGGAAAACACAGAACAACCATCTGTATCACTCTACCTCTCCAGTGAAACAGGCAAAAATATTCAGTCCTCCTCATGTTTGTGTGTGAGTGTGTCAGTGGAGGCTGGTGGGAAGAGCTATAGGAGGACAAGCTCATTGTAATGGCTGGAATGAAATAAATGGAACCGTATCAAACGGTATCAAACCCCGTTTGACTCCATTCCATTGATTCCATTCCAGCCATTACAATGAGCCCGTCCTCCTATAGCTCGTCCCACCAGCCTCCACTGGTGTGTGTGTGTGTGAGGCACAGTTGTGACAGCTTCATTACCTGTCACACTCCTCTCTGCTCAAATGAGATATCTTCATTAGAGGACGATAGAGAGGACCACAGAGAAATACACTGAAACTAGTCTCACAACCTCTTATCACACTGCTGTAACGCACACACACACACACACACACACACACACACACACACACACAGTCTTGTACAACTAACCTTGTGGGGACACACATTTCAGTCCCATTCAAAATCCAATTTTCCCTAAACCTAAACCTAACCCGAACCCTAACCTTAACCCGAAAACCTAACCTTAACCCTAACCCTAAACCTAACCCTAGCTCCTAACCCTAACCCTAATTCTAACCCTAACACTTATTCTAACCTTAACCCTAAACCCATTAGAAATAGCATTTGACCTTGTGGGGACTAACAAAATGTCCCCAGTTGGTGACATTTTTGTTCGTTTACTATTCTTGTGGGGACTTCTGGTCCCCACAAGTATAGTTAAACACATCCAAACACACACACACACACACACACACACACACACACACACACACACCCCTCTTAACCTCTGAGGTTATGGGGGATGTGACTGAGCTATTGAGAGGGTTATTCCATGTAGTAAAGGGGGCAGCTCGTGTCGATTCCATTAATCCTGCAGATTCCCTCCCGTCTTTCCCCATTTCTCCCAGTCCCTTTGTAGATGAAAGGGTTCCACTGTTTCTGTCAATGGCCTTCAGCTATCTGAATTAAACATTGATTTTATCAGAAGTTTAGTCACCGCTATCGTAACGACGCGCTAGCGCCTAGAACCAGTCGACGAAACGGAACGTGTGGCTCTGAATCACCAATGCTATGGAACCCAGGCACATCTGCCTCAGTCAGGGAGAATAGTGGATATAGGGAGAGTTGAGATGAGTGGATAGAGGGAGAGAGGAGAAGAGTGGCTAGAGGGAGAGAGGAGAAGAGTGGAGAGAGGAGGAGAGGAGAAGAGTGGAGAGAGGGGGAGAGGAGAAGAGTGGAGAGAGGGAGAGAGGAGAAGAGTGGAGAGAGGGAGAGAGGAGAAGAGTGGAGAGAGGGAGAGAGGAGAAGAGTGGAGAGAGGGAGAGAGGAGAAGAGTGGAGAGAGGGAGAGAGGAGAAGAGTGGAGAGAGGGAGAGAGGAGAGAAGAGGGAGAGAGGAGAAGAGTGGAGAGAGGGAGAGGAGAAGAGTGGAGAGAGGGAGAGAGGAGAAGAGTGGAGAGAGGAGAGAGGAGAAGAGTGGAGAGAGGGAGAGAGGAGAAGAGTGGAGAGAGGGAGAGAGGAGAAGAGTGGAGAGAGGGAGAGAGGAGGGAGAGAGGAGGGAAAGAGAGGGAAGATACATGAAGAGAGGGGATATGGGAAAAAGGGAGCGTGAGAGAGAGAAAGTCAGAGAGATGAGGGATGAAGAGAGTGGAAGGAAGAGAGGAGCAGCAATGAAGACAGAGGAGAAGTAGAAAGAGTTTTCTGTTGAACAAGACAGAGTTCACATGTGGAAGTAACGGGAAGTGTTTTGAAGTGTGATGTTTCAAATCTCCTCTATTCCACCATCCTCTGCTCCTGCGTTCCTCTCTTCCTTCCATCCTCTCATCCTCCCTTCCTCCGTCAACAGAGGCACATCACAGATAATCACCAGAGTTTTTTGTAACACTACCACAGTTTAATTCTGAGACGAGGGGAAGTGTGTGTGTGACAGAGCAGATATCCTCAACTGAACTGTACATGAGCTGCCATGCTACATTAGCTCTGTATAGGTAATGTGAAATTAACACACAACTGTATCCCTCATATATGGGATATTCTGTATCATTTGATTGAGGTTCAAGCCTGATTTTGCTGATAGATGCTCTATTGAGGAGAGTTTTATTTGTAATGACTGGGTTGTCTCACCTACTTTGTTGAATGCATTGACTGTAAGACGCTCTGGATAAGAGCATCTGTTAAATTACCAAAATGTGCATGTAAATGTATGAAGACCTGAGGGGAGAAACAGTAAACATACCTGGAAGCATATTGAACTCTGTACACTTCATAAAAGTTGTACTTATGACCTTTGAACCCTAAGAGCTCCCTTTGTTCTAACACAAACAGACTACAAATGACCTCTGGTTAGTACATACATTTTCATCCTCTCTCGCTCTTCCTCTTTTCTCCCTCCATCTGTGGTTTGTTGTTCCCCACCCGGAGGACATGAGATGAAAGAGTGTTGGTCACGGGGGAGAACCAGTGTGGATGGGTAGACCTAGCGCCCCCCCTGCACTCCTCCCCACATCGGGACACCGTTCCCGCGATGGGCCCTCTCTAGAGTGGGGCTATGAAGTGGGTTTCCTCTGGTTCACCCTTATCCCTTGGTGCAGAACAAACACCCCTCAGGAGGATACTGGTCCCAGTTGAACTCATTGGCACTTACTTTCTGATTCACTCTATTGGGATTGTTGATATGGGTGCAAGCCAACTATGTCCAATATTATATTGTATTTTTTGTTGGCAATTGAATGAAAGAGTAAAAGGAAGAAATAAATAAGAGAAAATAAAAATATATATTGTATTCACTGTTAAAGAAGGTACGGAGAGAGTCTAAGTGTAAAAGTAGAGTTTTGAGTTTACAGAGTAATCCCCCCTCTAATGTAAAGCATGATCCTGAATATAAACCATCAACTTAGTAAATACCATTGGTGTTCCCCCTAGAGAATATTGACATGCCCATGAGTCAGTTCAATTAACATAATACTAAAATCCCCATAAAAATCTGGCAGTTTAACCTTTTACTGCGGTGGGCTAAATCAGGGTCACACAGAGTGTTTCTTGGTAGTCTTAAACAAATCTAATTTCAAACAAAAGTATACACCTCACACACATGGTTATGGGTTTAAAACAAAGAACACCTGTACCATGTCAGATATACAGTTGAAATGTATTCAATTTTGAGTTTGCATCCCAATATTACATCTCAGAAGACTGAAATATAACCAAACAGCTTGACATAGAAACACCGGATTTCTGGCATATATATATATATATATATATATATATATATATATATATATATATATATATTTTTTTTAAATTAATTATAAAATTATAACAAATATTAACAATGTTCCACCCATGTGGCCACTAGAGGGCGATTTGGTAATTTGACTGCAGGAAAGGTCTACACTAGAGATATCTGTTTTTTGTATGGGCTGGGTCTCAATCCACTGCATCCGCCTATGTTGGCCTTCTGCATCTGTGGTGGAAGGTGGCAGAGCTACAGCTCTGTTTGCCAGACCAGGAAAACGGTGGTGGAAAGCGGTGACCCGATCCTGTAGGTTCATGCTCTACAACATTCGCAGAGTACGACCCTACATTACACAGGAAGCGGCACAGGTCCTAATCCAGGCACTTGTCATCTCCCGTCTGGATTACTGCAACTCGCTGTTGGCTGGGCTCCCTGCCTGTGCCATTAAACCCCTACAACTCATCCAGAACGCTGCAGCCCGTCTGGTGTTCAACCTTCCCAAGTTCTCTCACGTCACCCCGCTCCTCCGCACACTCCACTGGCTTCCAGTTTAAGCTCGCATCTGCTACAAGACCATGGTGCTTGCCTACGGAGCTGTGAGGGGAACGGCACCTCCTTACCTTCAGGCTCTGATCAGTCCCTACACCCAAACGAGGGCATTGCGTTCTTCCACCTCTGGCCTGCTGGTCCCCCTACCTCTGCGGAAGCACAGTTCCCGCTCAGCCCAGTCAAAACTGTTCGCTGCTCTGGCACCCCAATGGGGGAACAAGCTCCCTCACGACGCCAGGACAGCGGAGTCACTGACCACCTTCCGGAGACACTTGAAACCCTACCTCTTTAAGGAATACCTGGGATAGTATAAAAGTAATCCTTCTACCCCCCCTACCCCACCCCCACTAAAAATCCAAAAATCCAAATTAGATAACAAAGAAAAAATAGAAAAATATGTGAAATAAAAAATTAAAAATCAAAAACATATAAAAACACATAAATAATAAAATAACAAAAACAATATATATATAAAACAAATGAAATTTTAAAATATACTCAAAAATTACAAAATTGAAAAATTAGAAAAATATATTTTAAAAAATGTGTCAAGTGGTTGTCCCACTGGCTATCATAAGGAGAATGCACCAATTTGTAAGTCGCTCTGGATAAAAGCGTCTGCTAAATGACATAAATATAAATGTAATGAAAACATCTGTAGCGTCTGAACGGTATTACAAACTACAGTGCCTTCAGAAAGTATTCACACCCCTTGACTTTCTCCACATTTTGGAAAAAAAAAGAAATGAAAAGCTGTAATGTCTTGAGTCAATAGGTATTCAACCCCTTTGTTATGGCAAGCCTAAATAAGTTCAGGAGTAAACATTTGTCTAACAAGTCACATAATAAATTGCATGGACTCACTCTGTGTGCAATATGTAAGGGATAATCAACGAGGGGCTATGCGTTCTATGAAAAATAATGAACGACACGCTAGAAATGACTTCATTTGCTGGTAGAAATGGGTTCAACATCCACTGAGGTAGATAGCAACATTAGTTGCCGTGGTAACCAAACAAACGGACTTGCTAGTTTAATTAACATTTTACATTTTACATTTTTACATTTTTAGTCATTTAGCAGACGCTCTTATCCAGAGCGACTTACAGTTAGTGCACACATTATTTTTACATACTGGCCCCCCGTGGGAATCAAACCCACAACCCTGGCGTTGCAAACGCCATGCTCTACCAACTGAGCTACATCCCTGCCGGCCATTCCCTCCCCTACCCTGGACGACGCTGGGCCAGTTGTGCGCCGCCCCATGGGTCTCCCGGTCGCGGCCGGCTACGACAGAGCCTGAATTCGAACCAGGATCTCTAGTGGCACAGCTAGCACTGCGATGCAGTGACTTAGACCACTGCGCCACTAACCAAACCATCAGTCCTAGCTTGCTGTTATGTAAATCGAAATCAACAATACCAATACTGTTTTTAATTTGACTTTTGCTATCGAAAGCAGATCAAAGAAAACATGTACACATTAACTATAGCCATTGAATTCTACCCTCCAAATATACTGTGCATTGTAGGGAAATAATGCACGCTCTAGAATGTGCTTCAAGCCAATCAGAAAGGAGTATTCAACAATGCCATGGTACAATAGTGTTTAACATGATTTTTGAATGACTACCTCATCTCTGTACCCCACACATACAATTATCTGTAAGGTCCCTCAGTCGAGCAGTGAATTTCAAAAACAGATTTAACCACAAAGACCAGGGAGGTTTTCCAATGCCTCACAAAGAAGGGCTGGAACAAAAAAAAAGTTTAATAAGTCAAGGGGTATACAGTGGGGAAAAAAAGTATTTAGTCAGCCACTAATTGTGCAAGTTCTCCCACTTAAAAAGATGAGAGAGGCCTGTAATTTTCATCATAGGTACACGTCAACTATGACAGACAAAATGAGGAAAAAAAATCCAGAAAATCACATTGTAGGATTTTTTATGAATTTATTTGCAAATTATGGTGGAAAATAAGTATTTGGTCAATAACAAAAGTTTCTCAATACTTTGTTATATACCCTTTGTTGGCAATAACACAGGTCAAACGTTTTCTGTAAGTCTTCACAAGGTTTTCACACACTGCTGCTGGTATTTTGGCCCATTCCTCCATGCAGATCTCCTCTAGAGCAGTGATGTTTTGGGGCTGTCGCTGGGTAACACGGACTTTCAACTCCCTCCAAATATTTTCTATGGGGTTGAGATCTGGAGACTCCAG
Source organism: Coregonus clupeaformis (assembly GCF_020615455.1). NCBI lineage: Eukaryota > Metazoa > Chordata > Actinopteri > Salmoniformes > Salmonidae > Coregonus > Coregonus clupeaformis. The sequence continues at coordinate 31,890,630 of NC_059194.1, forward strand.
GACCTTGAAATGCTTCTTACGAAGCCACTCCTTCGTTGCCCGGGCGGTGTGTTTGGGATCATTGTCATGCTGAAAGACCCAGCCACGTTTCATCTTCAATGCCCTTGCTGATGGAAGGAGGTTTTCAATCAAAATCTCACGATACATGGCCCCATTCATTCTTTCCTTTACACGGATCAGTCGTCCTGGTCCCTTTGCAGAAAAACAGCCCCAAAGTATGATGTTTTCACTCCCATGCTTCACAGTAGGTATGGTGTTCTTTGGATGCAACTCAGCATTCTTTGTCCTCCAAACACGACGAGTTGAGTTTTTACCAAAAAGTTATATTTTGGTTTCATCTGACCATATGACATTCTCCCAATCCTCTTCTGGATGCACTCTAGCAAACTTCAGACGGGCCTGGATATGTACTGGCTTAAGCAGGGGGACACGTCTAGCACTGCAGGATTTGAGTCCCTGGCGGCGTAGTGTGTTACTGATGTTAGGCTTTGTTACTTTGGTCCCAGCTCTCTGCAGGTCATTCACTAGGTCGTGGTTCTGGGATTTTTGCTCACCGTTCTTGTGATCATTTTGACCCCACGGGGTGAGATCTTGCGTGGAGCCCCAGATCGAGGGAGATTATCAGTGGTCTTGAATGTCTTCCATTTCCTAATAATTGCTCCCACAGTTGATTTCTTCAAACCAAGCTGCTTAGCTATTGCAGAGTCAGTCTTCCCAGCCTGGTGCAGGTCTACAATTTTGTTTCTGGTGTCATTTGACAGCTCTTTGGTCTTGGCCATAGTGGAGTTTGGAGTGTGACTGTTTGAGGTTGTGGACAGGTGTCTTTTATACTGAAAACAAGTTCAAACAGGTGCCATTAATACAGGTAACGAGTGGAGGACAGAGGAGCCTCTTAAAGAAGAAGTTACAGGTCTGTGAGAGCCAGAAATCTTGCTTGTTTGTAGGTGACCAAATACTTATTTTCCACCATAATTTGCAAATAAATTCATTAAAAATCCTACAATGTGATTTTCTGGATTTTCTTTTCTCAATTTGTCTGTCATAGTTGACGTGTACCTATGATGAAAATGACAGGCCTCTCTCATCTTTTTAAGTGGGAGAACTTGCACAATTGGTGGCTGACTAAATACTTTTTTCCCCCACTGTAAATACTTTCAGAAGGCACTGTAGTATTACCCCGCTATGGAAAGGGGAGACTCTCACGAACATAATGGTGTTCTCCGTTTCGTTCTATGATCCCCACAAGTGTCACAGGAATTGTCTGAAGGTAACATGGTACCAATTTAAAAGATGAATGGAAGTATGGAAGCAGTTTTGTGGCAACAAGAACATTTGTTAAATATGTGTAAAAAATATATATATTTCCTGAGCTTTTTTATATCTTCTAGATATAGGACAGACAATTCAAAACCTTATTCCTTATGATGAATTGTTTGACTGTCTGTTTTGCCATTTATGAATGTGTTATTCAATGCATTTCTATGGGCTATAACAGTAAAGGCCAATAATTAATTTAAAAAAGATACGTACAGGGGTCCTAAAATTCTAAATCAAATAGCAAAATGATCCTTGTTATGACTATCTTAAAACAATTCCATATGTTAGCTCAGTATAACCCCGTTTCTTTTTATTAATACGAGGGTTTCAGCATGAAATGTATTTTATATATTTTCTTTACACACTTTTATTAATCTTTCGTCAATGTTTTGACGTCAAACTAGTGGCAGTTGTGAAAAAAGTAAATAGTAAGACGAGTTGCAGAGAAAACTGAAAATAATGAAATTGTTGATTAGATGCTTTCCCCCCCTTAATTAGGCTATTTTCTCTTGAACCATGTGGTCTATCTACTAGAAACTCATGGACAATATGGACACTTTTATTAATATGAGGGTTTCAGCATGAAAAAGTATTTACATATTTTTTACACGCTCATGGTCAATACGGACACAGATATAAAAATGAATACTATAATGCATATGAATACTTTAACAAAATGTTATTCAACGATAAATGACCAAAGTTATGATAGATTGTCATACATTTTCTGTTAATTACTAAAATTACTGAAGATTCCGGTAACTGATAAATTACCAGTAGATTTGCCTCGACACGATCCTGTCTCGGAACTCTTACGGACAATTCCTTTGACCTAGCTTGGTTTTTGCTCTGACATGCACTGTCAACTCTGGGAACTTGTATAGACAGGTGTGTACTTTTCCAAATCATGTCCAATCAATTTAATTCACCACAGGTGGACTCCAGTCAAGTTGTAAAAACATGTCAAGGATGATAAATGGAAACAGGATGCACCTGAGCTCAATTTTGAGTCTCATATCAAAGGTTCTGAATACTTATGTAAATGTGATATTTCAGTTTTTTAGTTTGAATATATTTGCAAAAATTTCTGAAAACCAGTTTTTGCATTGTAATTATGGGGTATTGTATGTAGATTGATGAGGATTTTTATTTATTTAATCAATTTTAGATTAAGGCTGTAACGTAACAAAATGTGGAAAAGGTCAAGGGGTCTGAATACTTTCCGAATGCACTGTTGATAGACACACAGCCTCGTCTAGGTCAAAATGAGCACCTCTCTCTTTCCTTTTCTGACTCCTTCTCTCTATCTCTGTCATGATCGTCATAATGAGTGGACCAAGGCGCAGCGTAATATGAGTACATACTTTAATAGGTACTTTTCAAACAGCAACAAAAACAACAAAACGATACGTGAAGTCCTCGGTCAATAACACAAACCTACACGGAACAAGATCCCACAAAACACAAGTGCACAACAGGCTGCCTAAGTATGGTTCCCAATCAGAGACAACAAGCAACAGCTGATTCTCGTTGCCTCTGATTGAGAACCACCCCGGCCAACCTAGAAAACACATGAACTAGAAACTGAACATAGAACACAAAACATAGACCCTACACCCTGGCTCAACATATAAGAGTCCCCAGAGCCAGGGCGTGACAATCTCTCTCTATCTCTCTCTCTCTGCAGAGAGGTTTAAATAATTAAACCTGTGTTTCCTCTCCTCTATTTTCATGCCCTCCCTCTCTCTCCCCCTCTCTCTGTCTCTCCCCTTTGTCTCCCTCGCTTTGCCTCTGTCTTTCTCCATTTGTCTCTCGCTTTCTCTGCCTCTGTTTCTATGCATCCCTTCCTCTCGGTGCTGTGTCTCTCACTCAGGTTGAAGTGTTATAAGTGAAGTGAGTCATTTAGAAGAGAAAAAAGGCTGAGATCAAGGGGAGTTGAGTTGAGTTGGGAACTCAGCTCCTTATATAAGCTGTCACTGTGTGTTATTGAAGGAGAGAGAGAGAGAGAGAGCTAGAGAGAGAGAGAGAGAGAGAGAGAGGGATGGTGATGATGGAGAGGTGATGGAGAGAGAAAGAGAGATAGGTGTGTAAGATACTGTCATATTACATGTACTAGCATGTCTGCATTTTCTATTTGCTATCATCATATAATGAAAGATGTCATACTGTGTTGCTGCTGAATCTTTAGTAACTTTGTGTATAACTGTCATGTTTGAGGACACATAGACATGCCCAGCAGGGTCTTCTGATCCTGTGAATCCTAAACTCTTTCTCACCTCTGCCTGCAGTGTTAGCATACTGTATCAGCCAGTAGTTAGAGGGCCTAAGGGTTCGGCATTCTAGTGAATTACTTCCATTTAAATAGCACATTTCAGTAGGCCTCTGAGCATGGTGAATAGGTAACCCTTTCATATCCATCTCTCATCTGGGTACTACTTCTCCCTTTTGAACATTAACACAACCCTAGGGTTGGACATGTGGGCATGAAGCTAAGGTTAGGGTTGTAGATGAGACCAGGGTTAGGGTTGAACTGGGATGTGAACAGAAAGCTTTGGTTAGGGTTAACCCAGAGATAGTTTACCCAGTAACGGGGACTCTATGTCAGACTCAATAACTAATCAAAACCCAAGTAGTTGTTCAAAGTTGGCCTTGCAATTGATATATCTCTTTCTCTTCCTGTCTCTTTCTCTTCCTGTCTCTTTCTCTTCCTGTCTCTTTCTCTTCCTGTCTCTTTCTCTTCCTGTCTCTTTCTCTTCCTGTCTCTTTCTCTTCTGCCCTCTTGCTCCTTCTCTTCATCTTTCTTTGTCTCTCACCTTTGTTTTCTCTCTCTCCCTTACTTTCTCTCCATCCATCTCTCTCTCTCTTCTCATCTTTCCTCTTTCTCTACTCTCTCTTTTCCCTTCCTCTCTCTTTCTCGCCCCCCACCCATCCCTCTCTTCCCCCAGGTGCAGCATTTGCATAATGGTATCTAGTGACGGTGATGTATTAAGTAGGGGAGGCGCACTGCTCGCTATGGAAAAGCAACATGCCACGGTGCTGCACATTATTGGAGCTGAACGCATTAAATGTAATTTGTGCGAGCCGCGTCGTATGGTCATTATCAGTTAAACTGTTCTGTAGGGAAGAGAGAGGGGGTGGGGACAGAGCGAGAGAGAGAGAGAGATAGTGATGGAGGGAGAGAGAGAGTGAGTCAGAGAGAGAAATAGATGAATACGGAATGAGATGGAGGGAGAGAGAGCGAGCGAGAGGATGGACAGCTGTATTCCATTTACAGTAAGAGTTGTTCCGTTGCTTGTGTTCCGAGAGGAGAGAGAAGTGAACAGTGGTTTAAAGTACTTAAGTAAAAATACTTTAAAGTACTAATGAAGTAGTTTTAGGGGGGTATCTGTACTTTACTTTACTATTTATATTTTTGACAACTTTTCTTTTACTTCACTACATTCCTAAAGAAAATAATATACTTTTTACTCCGTACATTTTCCCTGACACCCAAAAGTACTAGTTACATTTTGAATGCTTAGCAGGACAGAAAAATTGTCAAATTCAAGCACTTATCAAGAGAACATCCCTGGTCATCCCTACTGCCTCTGATCTGGTGGACTCACTAAACACACATGCTTCGTTTGTAAATTATGTCTGAGTGTTGGAGTGTGCCCCTGGCTAAAAAACAAGAAAATGGTGCAGTCTGGTTTCCTTTATGTAAGGAATTTGAAATTATTTCTACTTTTACTTTGACTTTTGATAATTACAGTAAGTACACTATATATACAAAAGTATGAGTGTCTTCAAATAAGTGGATTCCGCTATTTCAGCCACACCCGTTGCTGACAGGTCTATAGAATCAAGCACATAGCCATGTAATCTCCACAGACAAACATTGCCAGTAGAATGGTCTTACTGAAGAGCTCAGTGACTTTCAACATGGCACCGTCATAGGATGCCACCTTTCCAACAAGTCAGTCAAATTTCTGCCCTGCTAGAGTTGCCCCGGTCAACTGTAAGTGCTGTTATTGTGAAGTGGAAATGTCTAGGAGCAACAACGGCTCAGCAGCGAAATGGTAGGCCACACAAGCTCACAGAACGGGACCGCCAAGTGCTGAAGCGTGTAGTGCGTAAAAATCGTCTGTCCTCAGTTGCAACACTTCCTACCGAGTTCCAAACTGCCTCTGGAAGCAACGTCAGCACAATAACTGTTCGTCGGGAGCTTCATGAAATGGGTTTCCATGGCCGAGCAGCCACACACAAGGCTAAGATCACCATGCGTAATGCCAAGCGTCGGCTGGAGTGGTGTAAAGCTCTCCACCATTGGACTCTGGAGAATTGGAAATGCGTTCTCTGGAGTGATGAATCACACTTCACCATCTGGCAGTCTGTTGGACAAATCTGGATTTGGCGGATGACAGGATAACACTACCTGCCCGAATGCATAGTGCCAACTGTAAAGTTTGGTGTAGAAGGAATAATGATCTGGGGATGTTTTTCATGGTTCGGTCTAGGCTCCTTAGTTCCAGTGAAGTTAAATCTTAACTCTACAGCATACAATGCCATTCTAGATGATTCTGTGCTTCCAACTTTGTGGCAACATTTTGGGGAAGGCCCTTTCCTGTTTCAGCATGACAATGCCCCCTTGCACAAAGCGAGGTCCATTCAAAAATGGTTTGTCGAGATCAGTGTGGAAGAACTTGACTGGCCTGCACAGAGCCCTGACCTCAACCCCATCGAACACCTTTGGAATGAATTGAAACGCAGACTGCGAGAAAGGCCTAATTGCCCAACATCAGTGCCCGACCTCACTAATGATCTTGTGGCTGAATGGAAGCATGTCTCCGCAGCAATGTTCCAACATCTAGTGGAAAGCCTTTCCTTAAGAGTGGAGGCTGTTATAGCAGCAAAGGGGGGACCAACTCCATATTAATGCCCATGATTTTGAAATGAGATGTTCGACGAGCAGGTGTCCACATACTTTTTGTTGTGTAGTGTATCTTTGATCAATTATATTTACTTTTGATACTTAAATACATTTTAAACAAAATACTTTTAGACTTTTACTCAAGTAGTATGTTACTGGGTGACTTTCACTTTTACTTGAGTCATTTTCTATTAAGGTACAGTATCTTTACTTTTACTCAAGTATGACAATTGGGTACTTTTTCCACCACTGAAGTGAAATGGCCTCTCATTCTCCTTAGTGTTCCCTCTCTCCAATATGCATGTTGTGGCATAACCTTTACACAATTGTATTACACTTTTACTGTTGGAGCCCATGTCTCTGGCATAACTCACCGGTCCTTGAAGCTGGCCCCAAAGCAAATCCTTTACAGTTTAACCACAGCCCCTTTATCTAAAGTAGCATAGCAGAAACACTGACCCTTCCGGTACTTCTGCTCAGCATATTTTATTACTCTCTGCTTCTGTCTGTTTCTGGTTTAGTGTGTGTGAGTGTGTGTGTGTGAGAGACAGGAAGAGAGAGATAGAGAGAGAAAAAGAGAGTGTGTGTGTCTGGGGTTCCTTTCTGTGCTCTGCAGCAGACAGGACACAGGGATGACTCACAGTATGGCCGTAGGGACTCCTCATGCCCCCCTCATAAATATAAAAACATAAAGTGGAAAAAAATGTTCCCTGCTAAGAAAAACACAGAAAAAGCAAAAATATGTATGGATATAAATATTTCAAGTTTTATATAAGCTTGGAAATCTGTTTTAGAATACTTTGACAGACAGACAACAACTTGGAGAAGATAGACAATTTACTAGATTGAAAAGAGATCAGACAGACCTAGAAAAAACTAAAGGTATGACTTAAACAAGAAAGGAAGGAGAATATAATATATATTTCAACAATGACCTACTGAAATAAACTTTTCAATAGAGTTCACCTCACAAACAGAAAGACAAGAGTAACTTACAGCGACTTTACCTATCATACGTACCAGTGAAAAAAGTTTATTGACGACAAAAAGTGCAAAGAGAGAACATAAAGTTCATGCCAGTCTTCGGAGACCTTTTTATGTCGCTTTTAAGCAAATGGGCTCCTTGTTGTTGGTAAATAAAGCAAACGCATGAAGGAAAGCGGGAGGACAGAGGAATGAGTGTGTCTCTGTCCGGAGGCTAGGCTGCAGGCACCACACTCCCTGACAGTCCATAGAGGAGAGAGATGGGAGGAGTGCGAGAGAGAGAGAGAGAGAATAGAGGAGAGAGAGACCCTGTCATCTGTCACTCCTTACACTTCCCTTTCTTTTTTATTCCTTTCATTCTTCTTATTTACGATGCTCCCTTCTGTCATCTTCCCTTTGCCAAATTATACGCTGCTCAGAGGAGAAGCTGTGATTTCCCTCAAACCTCTCCTCTTGACAGACACAAACAACAGTTACAACTCTGTCTAAAGTTTGTCAAAAGGCCTGCAGAAGTTTCAAAATATGGGCAGTTATTGTACATGGTGTCTGACAATCTAACAGAAAGAGTACAATATCTCTATCTCACAACTCAACCATTGAGCATGAAATGAAGAACAAACTATCTATAAAATATACTGTATAAGGGCATTCTAGGAGGGAAATGGACATAAGAGAAAGTGAACAACGTAATGCCAATTCTTCCCTTTTCCAGAGTGTAAAGTGACCGTGAGCTGTGAGGAGCTGTTGGCTAGGGCCTAGGCAGAGGAACCCCCCCCTCTCTCTCTCTCTCTCTCTCTCTCTCTCTCTCTCTCTCTCTCTCTCTCTCTCTCTCTCTCTCTCTCTCTCTCTCTCTCTCTCTCTCTCTCTCTCTCTCTCTCTCTCTCTCTCTCGCTCTCTCTCGCTCTCTCGCTCTCTCTCTTTCTCTCGCTCTCTCGCTCTCTCTCTGGAGTTGAATACACAGCAAAAGAGGGATAAAATGACAAAGAGAGAGAAAGAAAAGGCACACACATCAAAGGGGGTGAAAGAAAGAGATAGAAGAGATTAAAGGAAATAGATGTTTGTATGCTAATGTAGCCTAGCGTATTTCATTGCCTGTGTTAGCGTCAGGAAGCATGGTGTGTGTGTGTTAATTGTATATCTCTGCAGCTATAATTGCTTTAATTCCCTGTAATTAATCAGTAATTGCAGCGAGGAGCGGCTCACAGCTTTGCTCTAAATGCAAAGAACTTTTCAATATGGAGAACATAAATATAGATGAGGAGGAGGGAGCAAGAGATAGATGGAGGGAGAGAGAGATGGAGAGAGAGAGATGAAGAGAGAGAGAGATGGCGGGAAAGAGATGAAGAGAGAGAGAGAGCGATGGAGGCAGAGAGAGATGTAGAGAGAGATGGAGGGAGAGAGAGAGAGGGAAATTACTTTATGCTATATTTAGTGTTCTTTGAAATGACTGAACTATAAAATATACTATTCCCTCATTTGTCGTTAATGTATTCTGATGCATCTGTGAGAGAGTGAGAGATTATGGGTCAGAGTGGATTGGTCCCAGTGGACATACTGTAGCATAAAAGTATGGCATGGTGAGACCACAGAGACCCCTTATAAAACACAGTGGAAATACTTAATCTACATCCCCCTCAGTTGTTCTAACATGCATCCTTTGTCCTGATCCTGTCCACATTCTGATTGTGCCCACATTTTTTGATCAGAGTGTGATCAGATCTTCCTGACTACCTCCGGAGGTAGTCAGACACACAGTGTCTGGATATCCTACCAGTGTAGACAGATCTAGACAGTAAAACCATTCAAATTATCATTATTCAGCCCTCTAAAAATCATTGACAGGTGGCATCGTTGACTTATAGCATAAATATGTGTCTTAAAATAAATACATAAATATTATCAAATCATTTGCATACAGTGAGGGACCAGGAAATATGATCACAATGCTGACTGCAGACACAGTGGACATTTTAAAACCATATTTAGATGCATGTCCGAAAATGTGGGCACAATCCGAATTTGGACAAGATCAGGACAAATGATGCATGTTAGCACCAGGTATAAACAAGGCTAGTGTATGTCAATGTAGCTGTAGTATGTACAGTGTGTGTGTGTGTCGTTTTGCCGTGTGCCGATGTAGGCTGTGTGTGTCTCTTCTCGGTCTGTGGGAGTCTGTGTGTGTGTGTATCTCTGTTCCTCTCTGTGTGTGTGTGGTGTGTGTGGGCTGCTGTTTCCAGGGGATCCCTGTCCCATTAGCCCTCTAATAGGAGAGAAAGTAGAAGCCGTCCCACTCACCCCAGCTTGGTAACCCTCTCTCTTTTGTCTTTCTCCTTCTCCCTCGCTCTCTCATTCATTTCTAATTAAAATGGCTGCCCTCCCACCCACACACACCTCCACATCTCCCATAAACACTTTTTTATTCTCGTTTCATTTACCTGGGGTTTGAGCTGAGGCCAGTAATCATACGATAGCTATAGTGTGTGTATACTGATAACTTTTCCCCTCCTTCCTTTTTGCCTACCACAGAAGAAAAGGAATCTTTGTCATTCTCAATCGGTTTTTAAACGAGTGTCCGTTGCCCGGCGCTGTGACCAGCTGCGCCCCCCCTCCCCTCTCCTCCTCCCATCCCTTGCTTCTTGCTCCCACACCCACACCCACCATGGTGAAAGTCTCCCTGTTTCGCCATAACAAGCTAAATCCTCATAGATCTCCATCAATTTGTGTCACACCAGGGATTCCTTGTACAAAGACCAGCGATACATCACTACTGCATCTCTCTGCATTATTAAGACTGTAAAAACAGCCTGCAGAGTGTGTGTGTGTGTGTGTGTGTGTGTGCTGAGGCCAGAAAGAGAGAGAGAGAGAGAGCAAAAGACAGAGGGAGAAATAAATAATAATGAGAGAGTAATTAAATAATAAAATGTCTTTAACCGTGTGTCCCTGCCTTTTGTCTCTGATGTGATAGCGTTTAGAGTTGAGATTTCCCAGGATGCATCTGCGAGCGCCTAACGCCCCAATGCCTGCTAGTGCTATATGGTTTAAAGGGCGGCGGTGGTGCTATTAAAGAATGGTGTAGCTGTTCTGCTGTTTGCATGTCGTCAGGCTCTGTGGCTCTGTGGCTAATAGAGGATTAGAGACCAGGGTAGAATGGTCTCATATTCTACATCCTGATGCGGCGATGGGATTGCTCACTGATTGGTGCTTGTCGCGCATACAGTATAGCTGTTATATTAGTTGGTATGTGCTATATGGTAAATACATTGGAAGGAGTTGGGCGGGTATTCAATGGTATTAAATACAATAAAATAGCATCTTGCGAATGCAATTTAGGAAATGTGTCTCAATGGAATTAGCATAAAATGATCCAAGAGGGTGATGATAAAACTATCGGGAGGGATGGAAGGATGAAGTATCGAAGAGTATTCTTTCGCCACCCCCTCACTACCTCCACCAATCCCTGCACCCCTGCTCCCTGCTCCCTTCCCCCCACACCCATCTCCCCAGCCACATCTCTCCCTGATGGGTCAAGTACTCATGAGTCGCCGGCCTGCATGAGAGCTGGAGCTGATGTAATCATCTAACAAACAGGAACACGCAACATGCATGGATTATTTCCCTGGAAAGAGCCAGAGCAACAGTCCAAGTCTCACTGTCCATTTGTCCATTGCTCAACCCCAGCCCTGACATGGCCTGCCAAGCCATCTGAACTGACTAACAACACAATCTCATAGCCACAGCCACAGCCACAGCCACAGCCACAGCCACAGCCCAGCATATCAACCTTCCATCCTGCTCTATCTACACTGCACTAAGTACTCTTTTCTGTCTCAACAGCCACGGTAATAAGATCAAACTTGCTTCCCTGAAACCCAACCTTTGTTTTATCCGACGGAGGCATGAAATGAGATTCTATTAATACCGATGGAGCTCCAATCTGGCTGGCTGGCTGCTATGCTGGCTCCCTATGGAGGAGCTCCGGCTCGGGAGAGGTTAGACACGGCAATTACACAGGTGGGGTCTGAATGAGCCTGGAAGGGTGAGGAGGAGGCGATGATGATGATGATGCCCTGATCACTGGGCTTCAACTAGGTGGTAGCTATCAGCAGCTGCAGAGAGGAGGAAGAAGAGGGGAACGGAGGGTAAAATGGCACCCATTTTGCCGGTAATGACTTGACTTGTTTTTGTAGAAGCGATGATGAGACGTTCTTTTAAAAGGAACAGCGGCAATTAGGGGAGGACTTGTTTTGCTACTGGTTCTGTAATGTGATGGCTGGTGATGCTGCTGTCCCCGATCGATACTGGACACACACGCACGCATGCACGCACACAGACACACATTGTATGTGCATGATCAACATCAGTGATTGAAGTCAATTATCAGCACTCAAATTGAATAGTTTTTCCAGAGATTATTTCTTCTTCTTCTTCTTCTTCTTCTTCTTCTTCTTCTTCTTCTTCTTCTTCTTCTTCTTCTTCTTCTTCTTCTTCTTCTTCTTCTTCTTCTTCTTCTTCTTCTTCTTCTTCTTCTTCTTCTTCTTCTTCTTCTTCTTCTTCTTCTTCTTCTTCTTCTTCTTCTTCTTCTTCTTCTTCCTCCTCCTCCTCCAATGGATTATGGGGTAGCAGCATGGCAACATACCATTAGTCTTCTACTGCCGCTGACCCCTGTGATTCATTTAATTGGCTGTTAATTGCTATTCTCTCTGCCAGGCACAATGTATATAGAGAGACTATATTTAGATTCCCCTCTCTATGCCTCTTCATGCTAAATTACAACTTTCATCTACTGCGTGTGAATGGCTCCATTGTGGCCTGTCGTATCCTCATTCTGAGGTTGATTGACAAGTAGAGAGGTGGACAGGAGGGAGGGAGGGAGGAACTCCCTTTAAATTGTTACAGTGCAGTATAGGCGTGACACTTGTTTTGTTACCACATGTCTTATCTAGAGGAGAGAAGGAACAGGAAACGTATCAAGGCTCAGGATAAGACCCAGATGCAGACAGTTCGAAATATCAAACATTTTATTTACAAAAACAGGGGACAGGCAAACGACACATGACACATGAAAAGTAGGATGTATACGTAGGGTACGGGGCAACAGAAGGCGAACAGCAGACGGGCTAAGGATCTTGGAGATGGGGAAAGGGACGATAAAATGTTAGGAAAGTTTGCGGTACTCCACCCGGAGGGGCAGACCTGAGTGGATAGCCATACCTTCTGACCGAGATGATACCGGGGAGCCGTGACCCGGTGGGCCGAGGGTATGCCGACCTCTTCCTCTTGCTCCGGGAAGATCGGGGGCTGATATCCCAGGGAATACTCAAAACGCGAGAGACCAGTAGCAGAGCAGGGAAGGGTGTTGCGGGCGTACTCAACTCACATGAGTTGCTGGCTCCAGCGGAGAGAAGGCAGCAAAGAGTCGTCTCCAGGTCCTGAATGGCTCGCTCCGACTGGCTGTTAGACTGGGGGTGGAACCCGGAGGATAGGCTGGCCGACGACCCAATGAGCGTGCAGAACGCCTTCCAGAACTGGGATTAGAACGGAGGACCCCAGTTGGACAGCATGTCCACCGGGAGTCCATGGATCCGGAAGATGTGCTGCACCATGAGCTGGGCCGTCTCTTTGACAGATGGTAGTTTAGGGAGAGGAATGAAATGGGCGGCTTTGGAAAACTGGTCCACCACAGTAAGGATGACTGTGTTGCCAACAGACGTGGGGAGACCAGTGACGAAGTCCAGGGATATGTGTGACCAGGGACGGTGAGGGACAGGAAGGGGTTGAAGGAGACCAGCCGGAGCTTGCCGAGGAGTCTTGTTCTACGCACAGATCGTGCAGGCGGCGATGAACACGGAGACGTCAGGGACCATGGTAGGCCACCAAAAGTGTTGTCGCACAAAGGCCAGGGTCCAACGGGAACCCGGGTGGCAGGTAAGCCCGGAGGAGTGGGCCCACTCCAGGGCCGAGGGGCAGACAGCGTCAGGAACAAATATCCGGTTATCTGGGCTCGGCTTGGAACGCTGCGCCTCACGGACCTGCATCTCAATTCCCCAGCTGAGAGCCGCCGCCAGACACGAGGTGGGGAGGATGGTCTCAAGGTCCGATGTGGTAGCCGTGGGGCTATAGCGGCGTGAGAGTGCATCCTGCTTGATATTCTTGGAACCCGGGCGGTAGGAGAGGGAGAAGTTAAACTTGGTGAAAAGCAGGCCCCACCTGGCTTGCCTAGAATTGAGACGCTTGGTGCGGCGATATTTCAGGTTCTTATGATCCGTCCACACAATGAAAGGTGAGAAGATCACGATTCCCCATATCGTAATTCCTCTCCGTGGCATTAAGACGACGGGAAAAGAAGGCGCCGGGATGCAGCTTGAGGTCCAGGGCAGAATGCTGGGACAGGACAGCCCATACTCCGACATCCGAAGCGTCAAACTCCACCACGGACTGACTAGACGGGTCAGGATGAACTAATATGGGAGCTGTGGTGAAGCGGTGTTTGAAGTCCCGGAACGCCCGGTCCGCAGCTGGGGACCACGTGAACGGAACCTTGGGAGAGGTGAGTGCAGACAGGGGAGAAGCCAGTGTGCTGTAACCCCGGATAAAGCGGCGATAAAAATGGGAAAATCCCAAAGGAGCGTTGCAGCTGCACTCTGGACGTAGGTTGGGGCCAATCCACCACTGCTCTCACCTTTCCTGAATCCATCTGTACATTCCCCGCAGCGATGATGTAACCAAGGAAGGGGATGGTGGAGCGATGGAATTTGCATTTTTCCGCTTTCACAAAAAGCTGTTTCTCCAGGAGGCACTGGAGGCATTGTCGGACGTGGAGCACGTGTTCTTGGGCTGAGCGGGAGAAAAAGAGGATGTCATCGAGGTAGACGAAGACAAACCGGTTCAACATGTCGCAGAGAACGTCATGACCAGGTATTCGTAGTGACCGCTGCCTTGGAAGGCAGTCTTCCACTCATCTCCTTCCCGTATCTGCACCAGGTGGTAGGTGTTCCACAGGTCCAACTTGGAGAAAACCGTGGCCCTCTGGAGCGGCTCGAAGGCCAAGGCGATGAGTGGTAGCGGGTAGCGGTTCTTAAACCCTGCACCGGCGGGGGAGTCCTCGATGTAGGTCTCCATAGCCTTGGTCTCCGGACCCGACAGTGAATACAGTCATCCCCGGGGAGGTGTGGTGCCCGGGAGAAGGTCCATTCCGCAGTCATAGGGTCGGTGCGGAGGAAGCGAAGTGGACCGGGCCTTACTAAAAACCTCCCGGAGGTCCTGGTACTCTGCGGGAATGGCGGAGAGATCCGGGGCAACTTCCAAGCCCACAGGAAGACGTCCCGGGGCAGGCTGTGCTGACTTCAGGCAATGGGCGTGGCAGAACGGGCTCCAGCCCATGATGGCACCAGCTGTCCAGTTTATGAGGGGCGGGCGAGTGAAATCGGACCTCCTCTCCTTCCTACATTCCCGCAGCCGCCCATCGATCCAGATAGTCAAGGCGATAAGCGAGTCGAGATCCGTAGGTAGTTCCTGGGCTGATAGCTCATCCTTAACTTCCTCCAATAACCCGTGCAGGAACTTGTCGAACAGTGATTCTGGGTTCCATGTACTCTCATTCGCCAACGTGAGGAAATCCACCGCATAGTCTGCCACACTGCGGGAGTCTTGCTGAAGCTGGAGTAACTTCCGGGCAGCCTCTCTCCCGGACAATGGAGAATCGAAAACCTTCTTCACCTCGTCCACAAACTCCTCCAGACTGAAGCACACGGCAGACTGTTGTTCCCACACTGCCGTAGCCCAGGTGAGAGCCCTCTCGGACATCAGCGTGATGAGGTACGCTATCTTCGAGCGGTCCGAGAGGAAGGTGGAGGGCTGCAGCTCAAAGATGAGGGAACACTGAGCGAGAAACGACCGACAGGTTCCAGACTCTCCAGCGACGCGTTCCGGTGGAGGTAAGCGGGGTTCTCGGGAAGCCTGGGTGGCCGGGAGAGACGCGCTGTTGACAGCCGGGTTACTGAGGGGCTGGGAGGTTACCGTCGTGGTAGGCTGCCTAACAGACAACCCACGACTTTGCTCCTGCAATGTATTCAACGCGTGGTCATGGCGTTCGGCCAAGTTCTGGAAACCCTCCATAAGACCACGCAGCAACGCCTCGTGCCTCCCAATGTGGCTCCTTGGGAGGAGACGGCATTGCAGAGCTGGTCCGAGTCAGCTGGGTCCGTCATGGCCAGTTCGTACTATCAAGGCTAAGGATAAGACCCAGATGTAGACAGTTCGAAATAGCAAAATGTTTATTTACTAAAACAGGGGGCAGGCAAATGACAGGTCAAGGGCAGGGAGAGGTCAGTAATCCACAGCAGAGTCCGAAAGGTACAGAAACGGCAGGCAGGCTCAGGGTCGAGGCAGGTAGAGGTCGGTAATCCAGAACAGTGTCACAAGGTACAGAACGGCCGGCAGGCTCACGGTCAGGGCAGGCAGAATGGTCAAAACCAGGAAAAACTGGAAAACAGGGACTAGAGCAAAACAGGAGTACAGGAAAAACGCGGGTAAGCTTGACGAGACAAGATGAACTGGCACCAGACAAACAGAAAACACTGGTATAAATGCACAGGGAAGAATGGGGAAAAATGGGAGACACCTGGTGGGGGGTGGAGACCAGCACAAGACAGGTGAAACCGATCAGGGTGTGACAAAACTAGAGGATGTTGGTGACAGTAGTAAGTAGCTTATCTTCTGTTGGGTTGCCATGGCGTTGTCAACAACACTTGATTTAACTTCAATTTTTTTTATTTCGTTCATGACAGTCGTGCCTACGAAGTAGAAAACAATAGAGATTCATAAAACTTAACTTTTATGAAGATTACGTATGGCTTTGAGTGGGAAATTAAGGAAATAATATATAAAACAAATTCTTATCAACATGCTTCAACTCTCCTCACTGGTGTGAAACATGGACATCTGTATAACTGTTAGAAATGCTATGCTCCATCATTGAAGCTGCACAATTTTTGACACATATAAACTGCTACCAGGCTGCATGGAAATCTGTGAGTGCTGGTTGATGAGTGATACGTTGTGTAAAGCAGAACACTGTGTCCTAGGGTCATATTTTAGACGTCCACTCTCTCTGTTCCCACAGGCTTCCCCACAGGTTCACTGGAACAACACTGTTAACACCAGCTGGGCCTGAGTCACGTAAGCCCTGCATGCACGCACGCACACACACAAATGCATGAGCACACACACACACGCACAGAGAGTGAGAGAGAGAGAGACGAATGAGTATGACACAGATGTGAGCGGGTGATGGATGAAAGTGGCCTACCGATGATGTCATCCAGTGGAAATCCTGGATTACTCAGGTTCTCCCCCCTCTGCCCAGGAAGAGCCACAGTCAGTCCAACAGAGAGGGAGACTGTGAGGGAGGGTAGGAGGGAGAGTGAGGGATGGAGGGAGAGAAGGAGGGAGAGTCCTGATTTGTGGCCTTGACTTTTCATTTGTAATTCCCTGATTATCCCCTGGGAGGAGGAGGAGGAGGAGGAGGAGGGGGGTGGGGGTGGGGGGGGAGGCCTGAACAGCTTAATAAATGTACATAGTCACAGAGAGACACGACCAGACTCCATGTAAAACCAGCCTTTAAAATGAGCAAGGAATGACCACAGAGGCCCATTTTTTAAACAGTTTGAACTGCCATTTCAGTTTGAACTATGCCATTTCAGTTGAAACCACAATAATGACATTTTCATTTCTGGTGATGTTTTTTTTGTCTTTACCCAACATGAAGCCAATTTCTTTAAAAATTTACAACTGACTATGTGTTTCTATTACTGATATCCCTTCTATTTCTCCCGGTAATTTCCCTTTGACTGTCAACCAGAACCTCTCTTTCATGTGAAGTGTTCAATCCACCCGGCCGACATGACAAGACAATTAGCAGAGAGACATCCTGCCTCGTCTGATCATCACAGAAGTTACAACTGCTGAGTAGTCTCAGAGACTCAGGTGTGCCACTGAAATGATTAACACAGATGGTTTTGTATGTCTGATTTTTATTTTATTTTATTTTATTTTACCTTTATTTAACTAGGCAAGTCAGTTAAGAACAAATTCTTATTTATCATATAATTATCATGTCTCTCATTGAAGATGACTAGAGCACACAGATTATAAACACCCAGGTGTCATGTTCCAGCACATCATTTTAGTGAGAATTACAGATAAAGCTTTGTATCATAGTGAAACTGGCCCAATGTCTGCACACTTTAGGAGTCAGGCTAAGTCTGGGATTCAATTCAATCGCGCTTTGTCAGCAATGTGCCATTTAACAGTAATTTCAAATTGCGCTAACATATGCAGCGCTTACCGTGAATGCGGTCTATGTGAACGCGGGGAACATTGCCTTAAAAGGTGCATAGCCAACAAAGCGAAGTCGGATTGAATCACGGCCTAAATATTTAACCACTTTTATTCACTCAGATGTGAACTACTTTTCAGTGTGTCCACACAGCTACTCAGCTACAGTTTGATCCTTGAGATATGGTATTTAAGAATCCACAAAAGCAGATAACATTTAGGGAAGAAATTACAGTGGGGAAAAAAAGTATTTAGTCAGCCACCAATTGTGCAAGTTCTCCCACTTAAAAAGATGAGAGAGGCCTGTAATTTTCATCATAGGTACACGTCAACTATGACAGACAAAATGAGATTTTTTTTCTCCAGAAAATCACATTGTAGGATTTTTAATGAATTTATTTGCAAATTATGGTGGAAAATAAGTATTTGGTCAATAACAAAAGTTTCTCAATACTTTGTTATATACCCTTTGTTGGGAATGACACAGGTCAAACGTTTTCTGTAAGTCTTCACAAGGTTTTCACACACTGTTGCTGGTATTTTGGCCCATTCCTCCATGCAGATCTCATTTTACATTTACATTTTTGTCATTTAGCAGACGCTCTTATCCAGAGCGACTTACAGTTAGTGAGTGCATACATTTTTTTTTTATTCCCCGTGGGAATCGAACCCACAACCCTGGCGTTGCAAACACCATGCTCTACCAACTGAGCTACATCCCTGCTCCTCTAGAGCAGTGATGTTTTGGGGCTGTCGCTGGGCAACACGGACTTTCAACTCCCTCCAAAGATGTTCTATGGGGTTGAGATCTGGAGACTGGCTAGGCCACTCCAGGACCTTGAAATGCTTCTTACGAAGCCACTCCTTCGTTGCTCGGGCGGTGTGTTTGGGATCATTGTCATGCTGAAAGACCCAGCCACGTTTCATCTTCAATGCCCTTGCTGATGGAAGGAGGTTTTCACTCAAAATCTCACGATACATGGCCCCATTCATTCTTTCCTTTACACGGATCAGTCATTCTGGTCCCTTTGCAGAAAAACAGCCCCAAAGCATGATGTTTCCACCCCCATGCTTCACAGTAGGTATGGTGTTCTTTGGATGCAACTCAGCATTCTTTGTCCTCCAAACACGACAAGTTGAGTTTTTACCAAAAAGTTATATTTTGGTTTCATCTGACCATATGACATTCTCCCAATCCTCTTCTGGATCATCCAAATGCACTCTAGCAAAACTTCAGACGGGCCTGGACATGTACTGGCTTAAGCAGGGGGACACGTCTGGCACTGCAGGATTTGAGTCCCTGGCGGCGTAGTGTGTTACTGATGGTAGGCTTTGTTACTTTGGTCCCAGCTCTCTGCAGGTCATTCACTAGGTCCCCCCGTGTGGTTCTGGGATTTTTGCTCACCGTTCTTGTGATCATTTTGACCCCACGGGGTGAGATCTTGCGTGGAGCCCCAGATCGAGGGAGATTATCAGTGGTCTTGTATGTCTTCCATTTCCTAATAATTGCTCTCACAGTTGATTTCTTCAAACCAAGCTGCTTACCTATTGCAGATTCAGTCTTCCCAGCCTGGTGCAGGTCTACAATTTTGTTTCTGGTGTCCTTTGACAGCTCTTTGGTCTTGGCCATAGTGGAGTTTGGAGTGTGACTGTTTGAGGTTGTGGACAGGTGTCTTTTATACTGATAACAAGTTCAAACAGGTGCCATTAATACAGGTAACGAGTGGAGGACAGAGGAGCCTCTTAAAGAAGAAGTTACAGGTCTGTGAGAGCCAGAAATCTTGCTTGTTTGTAGGTGACCAAATACTTATTTTCCACCATAATTTGCAAATAAATTCATTAAAAATCCTACAATGTGATTTTCTGGATTTTTTTCTCTCAATTTGTCTGTCATAGTTGACGTGTACCTATGATGAAAATTACAGGCCTCTCTCATCTTTTTAAGTGGGAGAACTTGCACAATTGGTGGCTGACTAAATACTTTTTTTCCCCCACTGTACATCTTCATCATCACCCCATCATTGCCATGATCAAATTTACAGGCACTACTATACAGCCAGCCAGATAAACCCTACTCACGTACAGGAATTGATCACGGTTGTAATATAATCATGTATCCCCGTTCGAACGTCTACACTATCCACCATCCTACTATCCCACCAGTCACCCTACAATACCTGTCTGATTATCTATTCAATGAGAGCAGCTAGCTCTCAGAACAGTTATGATAATCACATCCTCATCCACAGCTCCTGTAACAACAAGCATGGTAATCCACATGACGACCACGACGACAACAGAGCCAGCCTCAGAGATGGTAATGCAGATAGTAGGTGGCCAGAGATAAAGATAATGTAATCAACTGTTGGATCTTATTTCATGGTTCAGCCATAAACAAACAGAGTATATAGGGCCTGATACAGGACTGTGTCTGCATCCAAAAGGGCACCCTATTCCCTAAAGAGTGCACTACTTAGTGCAGTATGTAGGGAATAGGGTGCCATTTTGGACACAGCCTGCATGAACTTGCTGTTTGACCCTGGCCCAGGCTGCCGTGACAAGAGTGTGTGTTTGCTGTGTTGTACTCAACCCTGATGATCTATATGGTGCTACGTATTTCAGTAGCGTTTCATCATCTTTCTGGCATATTGATACAGAGTGGTTCAGATCATGCGGTGCCAGCATCTAATCGCCTCGTCAGGGTCATTTGATGTTAACGATGAACACCTGGGTGCCCTGAGGACCACTGGATACTGAGATACTGTACACAGAGCGAGGCATGATAGAGGCCAGGGAGCAAGTGGTTGATGGCAACGGTTAACAGGGCTTTTCCTCTGCCGCTCCCTCTGTCTCTCTCTCGCCCTCTTTCTCTCTCAGTCTCAAACACACACACACACACACACACAGATGTCCCTCCGCAGAGTCCCTCCATCTGAAGTTGCTGAGGTAAGAAGATCAGGTTTTCCACTCGGCCAAGCGAGAGGAGCTCCCACCTCTCCCCCACAGTCCTCCCAGCAGCTCTGTGTATGTGTGACATTTTAGAAGTGGAAGACTATAGGAAGCACACAAGGCACAGGTGTGTGTGTGTGTATACAAGTGCATTTCTATACATATCTACATACAGTATATGTACATTTAGAAATTAAATACATGGCTAGTTGTAAATTGTAAATGTGAACCCATGTATGTTAGTCCAGTTAAGAACTATCTAGTCGTGCATGGTGGTTTTAGTAACTGAACTGTGAGACTCTCCACAGCTCTAAGCACCATAGTGCCTGCTCTGACCATTAGATTAGATCCTTTCTTTCTCTCCCTCCATCCTCCCTGACTTTCTCATCCCCCTCTCTCCCTTCTTTCCTCTCTCTCTCTTTCACAGCTTTCTTCCTGTGGCGACTGACGGTGTCTTTCAGATATCTCTGAGTCTGACTGTGTCTCACAGCTCAATTTAGGTCAGCCCCATCGTTAGGTAGTTTAACCATAACGAACGGCTGACTCTCCCTCCTCCCCTCCTCCTCTCTCTCTCTCTCTCTCTCTCTTTCTCTCTCTCTCTCTCTCTCTCTCTCTCTCGCTCTCTCTCTCTCTCTCTCTCTCCATTATTCTCCTGCTTTCTGATTTTCTCTTGCTTCCTTTCTCTTGTTCTTCTTTGTCAGTGTCTCTCTCTCACTCTGCACTTCTTCTATTCTGTCTATCTGTCACTGTTTCAATCTCTTTCCCTCCCTCCATCTCTCCCTCACTTTGACACTGGCAGCAGTAGACTCATTATCGTTGTGTTCTTCACTGACTCTTTCTTTCGCTCATCATATATATAGAGAGGACAGTTTAGTTTGATATTCAACAAATGAAGATACTGCATTTCTTAATCTTCACACACAAAAAACTGTCATAACAGATAGGGCGCGAGTAAAGTTTGACATCATAACATTACAGAGCCGCATTGATCATAATCCAATTAAATGAAAAACAGAGTGGGAGAGGAAGAGAAAAAAGAACAGAAGAAACGCTTGCTTCATTAAATAACACAGAATCAACCGTAATCAAATAGCTGAGGCCTCAGAACTGATGAAGTGTACAAATTTCAAGATCTAATGAAAAATTATCACAGTTAACATAATTAATTTGCAGTTCTTTTTATAAGTGGGAATGACTTCGAGATTATTGGTTTAAATGAATAGTTTTGTTGTATCGCAGCGGCGAGGCGTGGAGAGAAGTTGATGAGGGAGACTGGGGAGAGACCACGTTATCCTGCTTTCAACGTTCCTGAGGAGATGAGAAGCAGTGTTTTTAAAAACACAATAAGATAATTAGACTCCAATATAAACTAATTAGCGCAGCACAACTTCCCGGCTAGATTAAACCGCTATTGTAATAAGAGGACGCGTCTCCAAGGAGATGTTTGTAAGTAGAGGGAGAAAAGCACTTTTGTAATTCATATTTTTCTCATTAAATAAGTGTTTGAACTGCAGACACACAGATAGAGGTGAATGTATTGTTGCTATGATGATGAGGCTTGGTGTGTCTCAGTTCTGACACCTATACAGTACACATACAGTGGGGAAAGAAAGTATTTAGTCAGCCACCAATTGTGCAAGTTCTCCCACTTAAAAAGATGAGAGAGGCCTGTAATTTTCATCATAGGTACACATCAACTATCAACAAAGATTTTCTATGGGGTTGAGAGCTGGAGACAGCCCCATGCTTCACAGTAGGTATGGTGTTCTTTGGATGCAACTCAGCATTCTTTGTCCTCCAAACACGACGAGTTGAGTTTTTACCAAAAAGTTATATTTTGGTTTCATCTGACCATATGACATTCTCCCAATCCTCTTCTGGATCATCCAAATGCACTCTAGCAAACTTCAGACGGGCCTGGACATGTACTGGCTTAAGCGGGGGGACACGTCTGGCACTGCAGGATTTAAGTCCCTGGCGGCGTAGTGTGTTACTGATGGTAGGCTTTGTTACTTTGGTCCCAGCTCTCTGCAGGTCATTCACTAGGTCCCCCCGTGTGGATCTGGGATTTTTGCTCACCGTTCTTGTGATCATTTTGACCCCACGGGGTGAGATTTTGCGTGGAGCCCCAGATCGAGGGAGATTATCAGAGGTCTTGTATTTCTTCCATTTCCTAATAATTGCTCCCACAGTTGATTTCTTCAAACCAAGCTGCTTACCTATTGCAGATTCAGTCTTCCCAGCCTGGTGCAGGTCTGCAATTTTGTTTCTGGTGTCCTTTGACAGCTCTTTGGTCTTGGCCATAGTGGAGTTTGGAGTGTGACTGTTTGAGGTTGTGGACAGGTGTCTTTTATACTGATAACAAGTTCAAACAGGTGCCATTAATACAGGTAACGAGTGGAGGACAGAGGAGCCTCTTAAAGAAGAAGTTACAGGTCTGTGAGAGCCAGAAATCTTGCTTGTTTGTAGGTGACCAAATACTTATTTTCCACCATAATTTGCAAATAAATTCATAAAAAATCCTACAATGTGATTTTCTGGATTTTTTTCCTCAGTTTGTCTGTCATAGTTGACGTGTACCTATGATGAAAATTACAGGCCTCTCATCTTTTTAAGTGGGAGAACTTGCACAATTGGTGGCTGACTAAATACTTTTTTCCCCCACTGTAGACTTATAAGGGGATAAGTTAGTGAGAGACTGTTGCATTGTGTCGCTCAAGCAACCATAACATTGGATAGCATGCTAATGAGGTGTGTGTGTACTGTGTATTCTCTGCCTGTGTTGCATCCAGAGGCATCTTCTTCGACACGATATTAAGAGAAATAATCAGACGACTGGAGATTCAAGATTCTGTTTTTTCCGAGGGGGGAAAACAGGACAGTTCAACTTGTGAAAAGTAGTTTTTCTGACGATGCCGTCGTTTGTGTTGTGATAAATGGTGGTTATTGTTTTAGAGTACAGTCCACCCCAGGCCTCTCCTATGTCGTCAGCTGTTGATGTTTGATGATTCCCTGCCTTGACTATTTTACTTTCTGTCTCACACTAAACAGCATCTCTTCTAATGGTCTCCGAACAACAACTTTCAGCGTGGCTGACTCTCCCTTACCATAATTTGATTATTTTAATGATCTCGTTTCAAACCACAGACAATACACTAGCATCCCCTCGGGGAGAAGCTATGGTTGAACGCTTTGTATGAATCTTATATCAGGCTGTGACTATGTCCAAGGAAACCAATACGTGTGTGTGTGTGAGTGTGTGTTACTTTTTATGGACAAACATAAGCAGTGTCTACACCAGCGCTCTCGACCACAGCCATCTCCAGTGACACAGAGAAGAAGAGGAATTATGAGAAAAACACACACTTCTCTCATCACGAAACAGCTCAGTGCATTATAAATCCAACACAAGAGCCAGAGGGGACTTGATTGTGGCGTTTTATCGTTGTATATTGAATTATCGGGATTAATTTAACGCATTTAGGCCTGTGTGTTTCCCCCCATCTCAGAAGTCTCCATCGTTCGTTAGCAATGATTAGGCTTAGTGGGTCATCTCGCAGAGTTCTATTTTTCTATTTTCTTTTCTTCCCCCTCTTCCCTCTTTCTCTCCATAACATTAGCCTATTTTTCAACTTGTTAAACACATTTTGGAGAATGTAATGGAACAGAGTGAGTCACTGAGCATCTTGCACTATCTCTGGGCGAGAGAGGGAGATTGAGAGGGAGAGAGAGAGAGAGGAAGAAACGGCAGAGAGAACATTGGGCTGAGTCGTGCAGGGACATGCAGAACAGAGAGGATGATGGGAGGATGATGAATGCACTCTGAGGTCTGCGGGTCCTCTTTACATTCACCTTCTGTTTTATCTCTGTTTGTGCATCCTGGTGCTGCAGATTCAGTGGGATTCCAGCCTTGTATCAGTTTCTATGTGTCACTTGCTGATGCTTTTGGAGAAAGATATGCACACAGATTCAGAAGGAGCAGTCAGACTCCAATATGTGTTTTGACTACTGGAGTTAGATGGCAGGTATTTGAGCAAGTAGGTACATCACAACAAACACTGAATATGAGGTAGCTATGTGGCTAATTGCATGGCTAAATACATGTAACACTTACTGACATGAGAGGGGTCCTACTAATTATCCCAAACTATGGCAAAGTACCATAAAAGGATCCCAAATACTCCAAACACCTACTTTTAACTACCACCAAATGGGACGGGAGGCCTGGTATGAATAAATCCCAAAGCGCCAGTTACACTTACATGTAGTCTTAAGAGTAGTGTAATAGTCTCCCTATAGAGTCAAGGTCTTGTGTGTGTACACGCCATGACTCCTGTGCTTTCCTTGGCCCTAGAGGAGGTTGTTTCATACATGGTACAACTTATAGGGGAGATATATAGTCCTCCCCAATTAAGGTGCCACCAACCTCCTGTGATGAGGACATACACCATAAAAACCTACAGTTGTTTGTGTTGACTCTGTTCAACACATATTTGCTATTACAGTGCAGTAGCCAAAACTGTGGTCCTTTGTGGCTCAGATGGTAGAACATGGCGCTTGCAATGCCAAGAATTGTGGGTTCGATTCCTGCTGGGTCCACTCATACGAAAAATGTATGCACGTATGACTGAAAGTTGCATAGGATAAAAGTGTTTGCTAGATGGCATATATTATATTGTTATAAATGAAGTTGAAGTTGTTTAAGTTGCCCAAATCACTGATCTGTAAGGTCAGTTGTGGTGTGTAAGCTACGCTGATCTTAGATCTGTGTGTGTTTTCTCTCACCTCCTCCTCCTTCAGCACTGGACAGCTCCACTGTTACTGTCTACAAGACCTGGGAAGAATGGAGAGAAAAGGGGAAAGGTTAGGGGAACGGAGAGAAGACGTGTGAGAGAAGAGAGACATGGATGAGCAAGTCATGGTGCCCTGGTCTCTCTCTCTCTCCCCCCTCTCTCCATGTCTCTCTGAATACATTACGACTCAAACTTTCATCTTTCTTTCCCAACAAACCAGCTCAGGTGTGCCGATGGCAAAAAGGGTTTATGACTCATTGGATATATATATATTTTTTCCCTTTCTTGTTATATTTCAGTGTTTACAGTATACTGCTTGTCCTTTTTACCCTAAAATCTTACCCCACTTTTATCAGTTGATTGGAGTTCAACCAGTGAGGAAGTGTGTGAGAGAGAGCAGAGGGAGAGAGTCGGAGAGAGAGAAGGAACATGATAGACAGGCAGACAGAGATCATTATAAAACCAAACCAAGTTTTACTTAAACCTCACTTTAGACTCCAAAGTGAGACTCTAACTAAATAAAGCTCAGTTTATATCTAAATAGTTGTTATGGACTTAAAAGAGTTGTTTCTCACATGCCAGAGTAAAGCAGCCATTCCCATCTGATTAACACAACGTTCAAAGTGAAGAGCACATTGGAAACCTACATTCTCTTTTCAATTTAGTGCTGCACCATACATAACCAATGACATGTACATGATCCACTTTGTGGTGTTAATGGTAGGCACAGAAAAATGGTGTACTCCTATCATCGCCTTCTCCCATCCGCCATCTTCCACTTTTGCTTTCGCAAACCCCCCCTCCCCCGTCCCCCCACCCAACTTGCTATCTCTCTCTCTCCTTTCCCTGTCATTTTGCAATGAGAACTCACCTTTAAATTATTCATGAAGTGCAGCATGTACGATTATACTAGTTAATAAGTAATGAAGCCATAATAAAAAGTTGTCTTGTGTTGTTTAAACTAAGTGTCTCTCACACGCTGAGCTGTGGGCTTCAGCTTGGGTTTCTCATGAAAGGAGCTTGACTCTAAGCTTTGGGGCTCGACAGACAGAGAACAACACAGCAACGCACAGGGAGACAAACCAAACCAACGGAGGAACACAACAAGGAAACAAAGCACGCCTAGCCTTGAAGACCAATGGCAGAGCAGTGAAGCAACAGGAGCCTCTGCCTGCCAGGCGGAGTTATATAGTTAAGGCTAATAGCTGTCACTGGGAGCCGTGTGTGTGTGTGTGTGTGTGTGTGTGTACCAGGCGGAGTGATATAGCTTAGGCTAAGTGCTGTCATCGGGAGCTTTTCATGTCTGAGCCAAGGGAAGATCTGTGGGCTCTCTGAGCGCGCTCAGTCCCTTTGATAATCGTTGGAGCCCACGGTTGTCTTTGTAGCGACAGGCGAAAACCAACAATCCCAGCCCAATCAGAGGACAGGCAGCGTGCATTGTCCTCTCCATTCTTACGACAGGATTGTGTGGGCCATTTCCTGTGTGACTCAAACGAAGACCTATGTATTTACCAGCCAGCCTGTCAATGTCAAACACCACGACCAAAGACGTCAATGCCATCGCTTCAAAGCTTCTCTGCTTTCTCCCCGTTCTTCTAGGTTGGCTGTTCTGCTCTCACAAGCAGCAATTGTGATGTGGGGTTCTTCTTGATAAAGATCCCCGCCGACAATGTCATCGCTACAAGGCTGACAAATAGTTTTTATATAAGCTGTATTATGCACTGACACACTTTAACAAAAGTGCCACTGAGTCAAAGTCTACATGAAGATTGGCGAGGCATTAGTCATATTAAAGTATGCTCTCTCCTTTCTCTGTGTGATTCAACAGCTCCCTCAAAGATCCTCAAACTGACATTCGTAAGATACAAGACAAACTTTATCAAGTTGAAATGATGACACTGTGGTAATGATTAGTTTTTTTGTGTGTGGAATTATTGTAGACAATATTGTGAATATGCACTATAATCTGAGTTTGTCCAAACATGTTCTGAGGCAGGCAGAATGTGGTCTTATGTGGTCCTCTGTAGCTCAGCTGGTAGAGCACGGCGCTTGTAACGCCAAGGTAGTGGGTTCGATCCCCGGGACCACCCATACACAAAAAAAAAAAAAAATGTATGCACGCATGACTGTAAGTCGCTTTGGATAAAAGCGTCTGCTAAATGGCATATTATTATTATTATTATTATAGTTAAGGGATTAGACGTTATGATTTCTGAGATTACTGCAGGAAATGTGTCAGAAATTTCCTTGCATCTCAATCTCAGGTATTCCCTAAACTCTGGGCTATTTTCTGCCCCAGAATGTATAATTCAGTGATTCAGCTAATTAACCATTAAAAATGCACAGATGGTGCTCTTAACCTCCTGTCAGTGTGGTTTGTGCGTGCATACGTGCACTCACACTAGTACAGTGTGTGTGTGTGTGTCAGTGTTTGTGTGTCTGTGTGTGTGAGTCAGTATGTGTGTGTGTGTGTGTGTGTGTCGTGCCATCCAAGTACAGTGTGACTCACAGAATGACAGATCAAGGGAACCTGCCACTTAATTTATTGAACACCATTCCATTCCCCAAGCCAGTCAGATGGGCAGGCCATCACACTGGTGACTTACTGACATTACATTACCACTGTGTTCCTGAGTCCTCACAGAGTAGAATACACCACTGACTCAACATGGAGGGTTGTGTATGTCTGCTACGGTGTATGTGCATCTGTGTGTGTGTGTGCGTGGCAAATACAGGACTCCCACTGCTCCATGACACACACTGTACCCGGACCAAACAGCATGTTAGGACAGAGTGCAGAGAGAGATATGAAAGGAGGAACCAGAATTAACTGAATTAACTGAGGAAAGGTATAAAGACCTCATGTAGTGGAAGCACACAGCGTTCCGGTTGAAAACTCCAGGAACTTTTGCTTTCATATTTCTGTGCCACTTACTTGATCCTTACTTGTTCTGGTTTCTGTGTGCAACCGTATATGTGTGTGTACATTTCAGTGTCAGTGCGTATTTGTATGGGTATATATGTGTGTATTTGTGTGTGTGTTTGTGTGTGTCTCTCTCTCTGAGTGTGTATTCAGGGCCTATGGTGAGTCACCGTCAACAACGCTCTGGAACATTCCTGCAATTTTGTTCCATCACCCCAGCTTTCCCCTTTTTCTGTTTCACTGCCCTTTACGCTTCGAACATCAACCCCGCTCCCCCCATCTCCTAACCCCCCTTCCCCCATCTCCTAACCCCCCTAAACCCCACCGCCCTGCTAACCTGTCAACGCAGAGAATGGAGACAACAGGCAGGACACAAACTACAGCCACACTAAACAAACAAGGACTGAAGAGAGAGCGAGAAAGAGAGGGGGAGAGGAAGAGAAGGGGAGAGAGAAGGAGGGGAAGAGGAAGAGAGAGATTTGCAGTGTAAGTAGTAGCTGAGCGATAGAACGTAGCATGGGGTCTACAGTACGTGGCTCTGAAGCTAATGAGGGTGAGATCTGTTGAAAGAGAAGAAAAAGTGATAGAAAGAAAGAAAGGAAGGAAGGAAGAGACTGTTAGATACAGGTTGTGTGAGAGAAAAGTACTTATTGACCGAGTATTTATGTGTGAAACATCTAGAAAGAAAACTACACTCTCAGAAATAAGGGTACGGTTAGGGTATAGTATTGTTCCCTTGGGTACAAAAATATCAAAATACACATAATGTACCTTCGGAGGTGGTACATTGGTAGTGGTCGGTACCTTTTAGGGTACTTGTGCGGATAATCTAGTAAAACAGTAATTTACCCAATATTTTGAATATAAAGGTACAATCATTGGAAGAGTGGCTTAGTGCGGGTGTTGCTTTCAGTTAGTTACTTTTGGCCACCTGTGAGTGGAAGTGTAACATTTTAAGTGGTCTATGGTTATGTTAATTACATTTTGAGCATGTCTGTTGCCAGTTCTGAAGTCTTTGTAAAGGCTTACACAAGAGCATGTGACAATAACGAGCTGTATTTAATATCGTAGTGACCTTAACCCAACACTGAGCAACCTTGTCAAGAAGTACAGACTTCTTGGCGTTAAGAAGGTGTTAGCTTGACAGTCACTGGACCCAGGTCTGAGTATCGGTCAGAGATACCCCCTGAATTCGCTGAAATGGTGTCAGAAGTAGGATGGCGGAGATGAATTTACACTTTAGGGACTGGGTATAGAGAAGAGGTACATTTTTGCCACTTAAAGGGATAGTTCACCCAAATTACAAAATGACACATTGGTTTCCTTACCCTGGGAAGATCTCAATTGTATACTCCTCATGTCCTCTCCTTTCTCCTCGTCTCCTTCTCAAAACCCATTTGAGGAGAAGGTCCGAGGGGGAAAACCTCTGGCTTTCTCATCTAATGGGTTTTCAGAAGGAGACGAGGAGAGAGGACGCGAGGAGTAAACAATTGTGCCACAAATGCCAAAACATTAGCATGTCGAAACAGTGCCAGGGAAACTCAACCAAAGCATGGATTGCTGTCGTACCTTGTCCATAGACTGTTTACGGGGAATAAAAACCAATATGTAATTTTGTAATATTGGTGAACTATCCCTTTAAGAGGAACAAACGGCTTTGTCACTGTGGTTGTACCATAAAAGTCACATTTGTACATTTTGGCTCTTTTTAAGGTACAAATTGAAAGGGTACAATTATGCACCTATAACTAATGGTACAATGGAAGCACCTTACAGGGTACCACTACAGTGACAAGCGTTTGTACCCCTTTAAAGCTGGAATCCTTAATTGTGAAAGAGCAACAACAAGGAAGTTATTGCAAACAACGAACACTGTTTTCCCCCCTGTGACATTATTGCACACGCGATAGAAGAGCATAATATTTAGTGCACATTTATTTCCCCTATGCTGGGCGATGCTCCTCACCTCTGCAACAATAACAATGGTGGTGGGGTGGCCAGTGGTGCTATTTCCCCCTACTGCAAGTTCCATCTTTAAGAACAATTTGGTACCTTATTTTCTGAGAATGTAGGTGGGATTCACACATTTATCACCTTGTCCTCTAACTCTCCTCTCCTCCTCCCCTTCCCTCTCCTCCTCTCTCTAGGTAGTGTCAGACGTTCCTCAATGCCAGCTGTGGTCTGGGGGATTGATACTCTTAGTCAGAGTCCAGCATACCTCACTGTCACCACACACACACA
Source organism: Coregonus clupeaformis (assembly GCF_020615455.1). Lineage (NCBI taxonomy): Eukaryota > Metazoa > Chordata > Actinopteri > Salmoniformes > Salmonidae > Coregonus > Coregonus clupeaformis. Next base: position 31,921,081 of record NC_059194.1, read on the forward strand.
CACACACACACTTGACAAATGGGAACAGAGAGTACAGGACTCTATTGGACAGTCACTATCCCACTTTGGCAGTCATTGTTCCATTGTACTTTTTATAATAATCAGCCTTGTGATTTGCTGCATGGTTTTCCGGGGCCCTGAGAAAGACGGGGCTAGATTAGCGTCCTGTCAATGTGTATGAGGGGACAGAACAGCAACAGCTGAGGTGAAATGACTTGTGTCAAGTCTGTGCTACTTCTTCGCCATGCACACACCCCCCCGAGCAGCGAGTGCAATCATATTCCTCGCTTGCGTAAAACTGATTATGAAGAAAAATACTTTTTAGCTTTTTAGATTTCTGCCATGGATGTGGACATGCCAAGTCAAGTTATTCAACACGAGCAGATGGACAATATTCAGCGTTCTCTCCAACCATGAGCAATGCCTCTCCTCTCCTCTCTGCTCTCGTCTCAGACACACAGCTCCTATCTCTGCAGGGTCAGGAGAGACAAAGCAGAGCTGCATGGGGACTTAATTCGCTTCTGTCGTTTAAATCAGGTTCCATGAGTGTCATCCCCCTCTCTCCCGTTTATAATAATAATAATATTCTTTCCACTCATCACCGTCTCCACTCCTCCGGAACCGGAGGTTCTGTCCTTCACTGTTAGTGCTCTGTGTGCACCTCTCACTCCTTCCCTCTCTCTTTCTATCCCTCTCTTTCCCTCTCTTTCCCGTTATCCCTCTCTTACTTTCTTTTGCCTTTCTTTCTCTCTATATCCTTCTCTCATTCCCTCTCTCTCTCTGCTCCTCTCCATCTCTCTCTCTCTTTCTCTCACGGTTGTGTAGTAATTGAATTATGTACCCTGGGGTGACTCTATAGGATCCTGGATGGGCCCTGTCACCAACAACCGTAGATGACCCTTACTCACTGTTCTTTCGCCCCGTTAGCCCTGCTGCTATGCTGTCTCCTTGCATCACTCACCAGACACAGAGAGAAGGAGAGAGAGGGAAAATAGGGAAAGTAACCAGTGACCTGACAACAGCCCTAATACCCTGGAATAGAAACATATACAGCGGGTCCTGCAGATGGCAGTGCTTGGAGCAGTATGTTTGTGTGTGTGAGTGCGTGCGTGCGTGCGTGCGTGCGTGTGTGAGATTGTGTGTGTGTGTGAGATTGTGTGTGTGTGTGTGTGTGTGTGTGTGTGTGTGTGTGTGTGAGTGAGTAACATCAGTCATTTACAGGGAGAAGAGACCTGCCTCATGACCTGACTGTTGTTATTTTGAGAGCAAAACATACTCTGATCAGAACTGCCCTACTCCCTGTTGTACCACTTACTGTCTAACCCATCTCTATCTCTCTGTCTCTCTTTATTAACCCCATATTTCTGCTCCCCGATCTCTCTCCCCCTCTCCATTTCACTCTCTGTCTTCCATTGTCTCATTCCCTCTTTTTATGTCTTTCTTCTCCAGTTCAGTTATGTGACATTCACAGCAGGCTGGATGCTGGCCGTTAATATACACTACACACAGGTGTTGTTGCATGAAGCAAAGCTCTGCTCTCTTTGGTCCACCTGCTTTAACATTGCACTATTCCTGCTTCAGAACACTACACACAAATTAACAGAACAGAACATTTCCCTGCCATCTGTGTATAGTAGAACTGCCTCATTCTAATTGCTGTGAGAGTAAAAACCAACACATCTCTAGAAAAACAGGCAAAGCATGCCACATACAGTATGGTAGGTTGAGCTCGAGGCAGAGGAACAGAGGCTATTGAAACAGGCTTGTTAAAATGACACAGTCTTAATGACTCCCGACGTCCTTCCACTAACAACATGAATAAAGTAATGGAACCCAGGACCCAGGCCTCATGCATAATGGGATAGAGATAGCTGAGTGCTAGCCGGGTAGGGGAGCGTGGCGCGTGGCGCTGCCTGGCACAGCACACTTCAGATGTGTGTAATTAATGCTTGGATTAAGGTACTGACAACGCTGGGCTGCTGTGGAGAGACAATGAGAGAGAGAGAGAGAGAGAGAGAGAGAGAGAGAGAGAGAGAGAGAGAGAGAGAGAGAGAGAGAGAGAGAGAGAGGGAGAGAGAGATCTGTATCTGTTGTGTAGTGAAAGAGAACACTAATGACTGATACAATAGTACAGACAAGGGGCTCTATTGAATCTGTATCGTTGAAGCGTAACAGGTTTCGTGATAGAAATGTTAAGGTAATTTCCAATTGAGCCGACATATGCAGCGTTTACCTTGAATGCAGCCTCCGCAAACACGGGAACATTGCCTTTAAAATTCAATCACGCTGTAACACTGTATTTCCACGAAACGGATTGAATAAAACCCAAGGTGTTTGTGTTGGCAGGCGAGGCAAAGTCAATTCTCTATTGTATTGATGTCTTTATCTCTTTGAAATGTTTTGAAAGGTGCCAGATTCTTTCCATTGTGTGTGTAACATGTAATCAGTGTGTGGTATATCTTCAGAGCTTTCAATTGTTCCATTGGCCAGTGGAGTCCGGTCTTTAAGTCCAGGTGCTGAATGTCGGTGACTTGTGTGTCCTTGTGGTTCGCATACCTTTACTAGTGTGGCTCCTTGCGAGCACTACTGAGTGATGGATGGCTCTCGGAATAGACTCACACTCTCGTTTCCAAAGAAACCAGAACCTGTGGTCAGAGCAGGGCACTTAGACTGACTTTGAATGAAAGGAGAAGCTTTACGTTCGAATCGTCAATGTTCTGTTCAAAAGACCGTTCCACATTAAGCTAAGGGACCGATTAGTTAAAGAGAAGGTCCACAGAGAACGGATAAGCAGACAAGTCTGACAAGTTTGTTCACAAAGTGAACAAAACATATTTAGCAGGAAATGTATTGGTTGATCAAATTCCATTGTATCATTCAAATTGTGTAATTACAACAGTTTCTTCTGTTTCAAGGCTGAAGTAAACTAGATTTTTCAGGAACGACTCAAGCCCTGAAGGGAGAGCCAGTTAATATGGTTATCCCTTGGGTCACTTCACAAAGGAAGCCCCATTAACTTAAAGGGGAAAATTAGAGCCTGAAAGAAAGAAATGTAAAAGAAAACTCAGTGGGCCAGCACTAATTGAGAACATTGCTATCAATGGTCTAATTAATCACAATAACATGAGTCTATCTGTCTGTGTAGTTTTGTCCAGGGAGGAGACAGAGAGCCAAGGAAACACTCAGAGGAAAGGAGATGAGGGGAGATGGAGAGGGACGTTCCTTCAGAGACATTCTCAATGTCTGTTCTATGTGATGTTGTGGTACAGTGTCTCCATTGACAGGCAGACAAAGCATTTCAACATTTTATAAAATTTCTAAGACAAAACTGGCTCCCCAGAATATGCTGTTGATCCATTCACTTATGATGAGGGAGATATGCTGCGTTCAAGGCCGAAATCAACTTTTCTGACTGATACTTGGTTTGTTGTAGAGGCAGTGCTCAGAAATTAAGGGTATGGTTAAACATGTCAGTCGACAAATGCACATAGACACTGCCACTTTTTTGGGCTCCCCGTTAAGAAGCACCACCTTACCACCAATAGGGGGTGCTATTTCTTTTTATTTTCTCCTCCTGTGTGTTACAGTGAACTCTGTCAGTCTGAGACCTACCATGGCTATAGACTTAGTGGGACATGCAGGCATCGAGAGAACCACCCAACCCTCACTGCACTCCTTCCCTAGTTATACACTACAACCCCCCGACCACCACCACCCTGAGACTATATATGAATCATGCTTATTTTCAGATGCTGTTACTAGGACTCTCCCCATCGTCTCGCCCCTCATATCACATTATATAAACTGCTGGTTATGTAAGGAGGTAGTTGGAACCCCTGGTGTGATGCAGTGATGGGGTGCATGTAGCTCACTATTCATCTAATGAGCTTTACCTCTGTCTTAGTGTCTTACTGTATAGATGCAGAGTAAATGAAGACGTTTTGGTTGGAGGTACAGTTATAGCGCAAAATAGGATGTATACTGTTGCGTAACCATGTAGTCCTGCCAAGGTGCATGCAAGTAATGACAAACTGGATATTTAGCCACTCTTAGAGAGCACGAGAGAGAGAGCGAGAAAGAAAAACAGAAAGCAGACAGCAGAGAGAGATAGTCTGCTGTAGGGCCCCATTTGCTTGCTGTTGTTGCGCCAGAGCTGATAACTGATATCCAATCAGATTAAATTTGCTAGAGATGTTTTCATTATGCTGGGAATATCAGTCAATATGTCTGCCTGCCTGGTAAGCTGATCCAGTTGCTTACAGACAACTTATACCCAGACTCAAAGGCCCACGTCTGTATCACTGCTGTGGGTAGAAGGCAGAAGTTTCTCTTAGGCAAAGATCAAGGATAATTTTACCCTCCCTCAATCTTAACCTTAACCATTAAGGGGTAAAACATAAATCTGACCTTTGATCAGTGTCTTGGGGCAACTTCATCCTACTCCGTATCTCTGCAGATGGGGATGAAGCTTCATTGCTCTCAGGCAACTGGGGCTTCAGCTCTGTCAAAACAGATTGTCACGATGTCACGATTGTCATTGTCACAATGTTTGTCTCACACACAGCAGATGGATTCCTGTTCATTGATTCAAAAATATGATGTCAACATATTTTGTAAATAGGTTATGAACCATTAAATGCTTTTCTAATGTCCTTACTATCAATACCTTTTTTGAAACTATAAAGATACAGGATTATGTATTTATTTGAGTGTAATCTCCCACTGAGTGCAAACAGCAGTTGTCAATGATATCATGCCATTCTACACCAATTAAATGAATGTTCATATAATTGTATATTATTTCTGAGTCATATTCTATTCACTCTGAAAATATTATAAAATGGGATTGGTGTCATATGATATGATCCATTGTAATAATGGTGCCCAAATGAATAATAGAAAATGTGCAGCCAATTTTCCTTTACCTCCAGTTGTTTTATTCCTATTGAATTGTACCATAATGCTTTGGGGTGATGGAACGATCAAGAACAGAGAGATAAAAAAACTATTTGCTACTATAACTTTATCCTGGATGTTATTTTCTTCCAATTAAAAAAAAAAAAACTTAGCAAACTGAGTTATACATCTACATGTCTGTCAATAAATAAAACCAAAAGAAAAGGTAAAAAGGTAAAAATACTCAAATCCATTATAAGAGTTTCTTCTAAAAGTCAGTCCTTGTAAAGTGGATTAGGGAGTCAGGATCTCAGAGTAACTCTGCATTTCCCTCTGATGAAGTCTTAAAGATCTGAAGAGCATCAAGAGATATCTAAGAGAAGTACCTTCAGTTTTTATTCATGTTTTTTTCCCCCAATCTTTTTTTCCCCGGTGATCGGTGTCGGGAAATGTATTCCTACAGGAATGAGGCGAGTCGGAATCGTACTCTTCAGTTCAGCTCGGGCTGTCACCGCTCAGTTCAAAACAGTGACATGCAAAACACTCTCATCAGCACCCAAACCTGCTCTTTGACTTTGCTTTGAACATCAGGGAAACTTGTTACCAAACAGGTCAGGGTTTTCTCTACGTTTTACAGCTACCTAATGGGCCTGCCGATTAGCTGTGGTTACATTTCATTACTAAATGATATTCTCACGTGTTTTGTGAAGATTTTGGACAACTATGGCCTATTATCTTTTATTGGATTTGTACTAGTTTATGTCTTTACACCTTTGTAAAAGAAACATGTAACATACCAAGAGCAGAGCTCCAGTGACGACTAAAATCCCAGTCTTAAGCACAAGTACACACACATACGCACTTTCACACACACACACACTGTTCACACAATTCTCAAATCCGTAAGAGAACAGCTGCATGGGTGTTTCAGGCTTGGGAAAAATGGATAATGGAATCCGGCCAATCAACTTCCTTTCCTCTGTGACAAACACCTGTTTTTCTGTGTCTTGCCGCTGTGGTTTAGGCTAAACATTGAATATGGATGGATGAGAAATATCACTGGGAGATTAATGGACGCATACAGACAGATACTCAGAGGATTAAGAGTTACATACAGATCTCATTTCCAGCATGCTGCTTTATTGATGTCATCCAGTACAGTATACATGATGTTCTGCTTGTATAGGAGTTCGTAGAGTGAACATGTTAGAATTCAATAGAGATTATGCAAATGTTCTTCATTATATATCCTGCCCTTAATTCACCAAACCCTGCCGTAATTAATTAACACATCCACCGTGAAAAGAAACACAGGGACGCATCGGGGATTAAAATCCTAAACCTTCAAAAGTCTCTTAAAACCTTTAACTTTCAAATGAGATGGTTTCATGGTACTGAGTAGCTGCTGACGTCCCTTGACGTGTTTGTCAGTCAGGGATGGAGGGATGGGAGGGAGATATGGAGGAAATGAAGGAGGGATGCTGATTTTGAGGAGAAACGATAGATCGCTAATGCATCGGAGGCAGACATCAGCCACTCAATCACTCTAGATCTACCAGAGGACACCAACAGAGAAAACGCATTACCCATGTCTTGTTTTTTATCGTGTTTATTAGATTTAGAGCTTCCGCCGTACACCCCTCCGGGTCATATGACAATCTCCATTCTCTTTTCTTTCTCCAAAGTTTCTCCCAAACTGCTGAGAGTTCTTTTTTTTTATTTGAATCTTTTTTTCCAGGGTACTTTTCTGTATCTTATCTCCCCATGAGCCCCTTCATCGGTGACTGCCTGGCGGTGGCAGTGGTGTCAGGGAGCTAACGACAGAGCAGAGACAGACATTAGACACAGGAGAGAGAGAGAGACTCAGGAGTGAGAAAGAGAGAGAGCGAGAGAGAAAGACAGAGAGAAATTCCGAAGGAAAGAGCTCATTTGAAGTGCCTGTCTAAGAGTAAAAGGGGGCACTTTAGAATAAACAAAAAAACGGTATAAGTGAAACACAAAGACATTATCAGGCTCTTTCATTCCTCTGTTTTTTTCAGCAAAGAGAAGTAAACACATCTGCATATCTGAGTCATTGGTTCCAAGGGAGCTGTTATGAGCTATAACCTTAAATATATCCTCTCTCTTTCTCTCTGTCTCTCTGTCTCTCTGTCTCTCTCTCTCTCTCTCTCTCTCTCTCTCTCTCTCTTTCTCTCTGTCTCTCTCTAGAGTGTATCGCTAAGGCTGGAATTTAGCAAACCCTCATTGAATGGAGCCCTATGCCTCTCCTCCCTCTGGTTAGAACTGCTGTAGGTCTATCCTCTCTCTGTTTAGAACTGTGTCCCTAGGTCTCTCCTCTGTTATCGAGGGAGAGACTGTGTTGTGTCGTTACCAATTAGTGTACAGTTGATGGTAAACTGGCATGAGCCGATGTTATGGAGCGGGCCATGGCCGGTCAGGGCCTCTGTCTCTGTTGCTACAGTCACCTGGAACTACCAAGCGTGCCGGCCCTATGGCCACATCTCAGCCAGGGCTACGGTCAACACACACACTTTTAAAGAAGACATACACACACACACACACACACACTGCTAGCTAGGTCTAGAACACAGTGTTAGAGAAGGCATTACATGACATGGGAGGTAACAAAGAGCCATGTATCTTTTATATACAGTGGGGGAAAAAAGTATTTAGTCAGCCACCAATTGTGCAAGTTCTCCCACTTAAAAAAATGAGAGAGGCCTGTAATTTTCATCATAGGTACACGTCAACTATGACAGACAAATTGAGGAAAAAAAATCCAGAAAATCACATTGTAGGATTTTTTATGAATTTATTTGCAAATTATGGTGGAAAATAAGTATTTGGTCACCTACAAACAAGCAAGATTTCTGGCTCTCACGGACCTGTAACTTCTTCTTTAAGAGGCTCCTCTGTCCTCCACTCGTTACCTGTATTAATGGCACCTGTTTGAACTTGTTATCAGTATAAAAGACACCTGTCCACAACCTCAAACAGTCACACTCCAAACTCCACTTTGGCCAAGACCAAAGAGCTGTCAAAGGACACCAGAAACAAAATTGTAGACCTGCACCAGGCTGGGAAGACTGAATCTGCAATAGGTAAGCAGCTTGGTTTGAAGAAATCAACTGTGGGAGCAATTATTAGGAAATGGCAGACATACAAGACCACTGATAATCTCCCTCGATCTGGGGCTCCACGCAAGATCTCACCCCGTGGGGTCAAAATTATCACAAGAACGGTGAGCAAAAATCCCAGAACCACACGGGGGGACCTAGTGAATGACCTGCAGAGAGCTGGGACCAAAGTAACAAAGCCTACCATCAGTAACACACTACGCCGCCAGGGACTCAAATCCTGCAGTGCCAGACGTGTCCCCCAGTACATGTCCAGGCCCGTCTGAAGTTTGCTAGAGTGCATTTGGATGATCCAGAAGAGGATTGGGAGAATGTCATATGGTCAGATGAAACCAAAATATAACTTTTTGGTAAAAACTCAACTCGTCGTGTTTGGAGGACAAAGAATGCTGAGTTGCATCCAAAGAACACCATACCTACTGTGAAGCATGGGGGTGGAAACATCATGCTTTGGGGCTGTTTTTCTGCAAAGGGACCAGGACGACTGATCCGTGTAAAGGAAAGAATGAATGGGGCCATGTATCGTGAGATTTTGAGTGAAAACCTCCTTCCATCAGCAAGGGCATTGAAGATGAAACGTGGCTGGGTCTTTCAGCATGACAAAGATCCCAAACACACCGCCCGGGCAACGAAGGAGTGGCTTCGTAAGAAGCATTTCAAGGTCCTGGAGTGGCCTAGACAGTCTCCAGATCTCAACCCCATAGAAAATCTTTGGAGGGAGTTGAAAGTTCGTGTTGCCCAGCGACAGCCCCAAAACATCACTGCTCTAGATGAGATCTGCATGGAGGAATGGGCCAAAATACCAACAACAGTGTGTGAAAACCTTGTGAAGACTTACAGAAAACGTTTGACCTGTGTCATTGCCAACAAAGGGTATATAACAAAGTATTGAGAAACTTTTGTTATTGACCAAATACTTATTTTCCACCATAATTTGCAAATAAATTCATTAAAAATCCTACAATGTGATTTTCTGGAGAAAAAAATTCTAATTTAGTCTGTCATAGAACTTGCACAATTGGTGGCTGACTAAATACTTTTTTTCCCCACTGTATGTGTGTGTGTCTTTTATTCATGTGATAAACTGAACACACTGTTTCAATGGAAGACCTTGGCTTGGTCTTCAGTAGCCCTACAGACCACCACACTCTCCGCTCTGCTCTCCTTTGGCCACTGTCACTGTTCTGTCACTGTACATACAGGGAGAATGCTGATCCGTTTCACTTAACCCTGTCACCCTCATCAAACCCCTGGATCCCCAGGAGGAAACAAACAACATTGGGTAACTAATAAAAGAGAGGAAGACTGAAAAGGTCTGGGTTGTCTTGTCTTGTCTCTCTCTCAATTCAATTCAAAAGGCTTTATCGGCATGGAAAGTGTTGAACACATACAATGCCAAAGCAAACATAGACATTAGGGATGTGCATCTTTCCCTTTCAAGACGAATGGATACATGTATAGTAGAGACATGGGCTCCGATACGATGTGTGTGTTTGAAAATCAAAGGGTTTAGACCTTTTAGAAGTTTTTAAGGAATGAGCTTCTCTTCTCCTCCCACTTCGGCCATGCAGTGCAGGTAGCAAAAGTGAATGCTGTAGGTGACACGCAAGAGGCGCAAGATCAGGAATAGGCCTACCTCTCATTGGTCAGCACACGAAGCTGCACAGTGCGCAGTTTGACTAGGCTACTGAGCCTATGGTTGTTCGGCATGCAAAATGACTTGTAGATCACTAGGCAGGTTTCCATTGCTAAATCAATTTGTTCAATAATGTTTCTTTGCAAGACAAGGATTGTTCTGACTTCCAAGAATCCCTGATTTGCTTCGCTTTGCTTTTCTGGTTGGCTGGATGCAAGTTTCACCATCCAATTATTTCAGATCTACAGGAGTGCAAGTTTTACCATAGCATGGACCGTGGCAACACCCTGACACATGATAATTATTAGAATATGGAAAATATTATTCAATTCTTGCATCTCCATTCTATCCATGCTGGCTTTTGCAGGCTACATGAGACATGAAACAGATAGGTGGGAGGGCGTACAGGCTGTAGCCAATTTATGAATGCACAATTTGCCTAAATGGATAATGGAAACACTTAAACCACTTTATTCGACACTAGTGAAGGTGAAGTAGCAGGTAAAGATATCTTGGTGATTCATAAGAGTAGGAGGCTTAGTTACAACCTCCGAATAAGTTAAGGTAAGATGACAAAGCTCTGAGATTCAAGATACACTTTATGTGTATTATGCGTTATAAGAGGAATGATGTGTTCGTATGTGTCTGTGTGAAGCAGTGCCGCAAAGCATTATATTTTAGAGTGAAAGCTGCCCTTCATGGAACTCCCTGTAAGCAGTCCTTTGTCCACGCACTCGCCCGCCTGTGTGCGCTCTCTCACCGAAACGTGTTTAAACCTGTCTGAAGGCTAATATAAAGGCTGTAGGCTAAAAACAGCCTTATAGCCTTGAAGCCTTATTATAGTGATAGTTTGCATGTGCTGCATTCGTTGCTTTCCTTTTAGACAGAATAAATAAAACAGGGTTGGGCGAATAACTTCATAATACATTAATTAAGTAATTAAAAACGTGCACATATTCAATATAAGAAAAATAGAAACTGAAAGAAAAGTTATTTGAACCTTGTAACAACTCATTTTCTTTCAATTTCCTCTATAGAATCTAATGATCAATATAATAAAACTAGGCCTATGATATTTCTTTGAAAAGTAGGCCTATAGCCTACTCAAACATCATCATTGGCTTTAGCAAGGCTCTGTGAAGGTTCATTCATTTCAGCACATGAGGAGTTGATGGGGATTCATTTTCAGCACGTTATCATTTGTGTTTTAGGATAGGCTAATTATTGATATTTTAGGCTACAATGTTAACAGTTTTCATGGGCACACAAATCCAAAATGATGAATGCGATTTTCAAAATCAAATGCTTCTAACCGATTCATGTAACTTGTGTGGATCTTCAATATGCATAGGCCAATATACATACTTGTTGGATGCGCATTTGGTATCCAGCTGTTTAGTATTGTCGACCATCATCAGCTGATCCAGGAAATATTTTTCTGAATGACAGTCAAGTGACAAACAGCTTTGTAATATAGCACGCAATACGAAATAATGTCCAGAATGTTTTAGTCTCTTGTTCGTTGCGCCAGTGAAAACAGTTGTGATCCACGTTGGATCCAATCTAATACCTCTACATTTATGTTGATTATCTGCTATTATCAGATTGATTTACAGAAGGGTATAGAAGATTTAACAGAGAAAGCATCAAGGCAATGAGTTCATGTTTTCAAATCAAATCAAATCAAATCAAATGCTATTGGTCACATGCGCCGAATACAACAGGTGCAGACATTAGAGTGAAATGCTTACTTACAGCCCTTAACCAACAGTGCATTTATTTTTAACAAAAAAAGTAAAAATAAAACAACAACAAAAAAAGTGTTGAGAAAAAAAAGAGCAGAAGTAAAATAAAGTAACAGTAGGGAGGCTATATATACAGGGGGGTACCGTTGCAGAGTCAATGTGCGGGGACACCGGCTAGTTGAGGTAGTTGAGGTAATATGTACATGTGGGTAGAGTTAAAGTGACTATGCATAAATAATTAACAGAGTAGCAGCAGCGTAAAAAGGATGGGGTGGGGGGGCAGTGCAAATAGTCCGGGTAGCCATGATTAGCTGTTCAGGAGTCTTATGGCTTGGGGGTAGAAGCTGTTGAGAAGTCTTTTGGACCTAGACTTGGCACTCCGGTACCGCTTGCGTGCGGTAGCAGAGAGAACAGTCTATGACTAGGGTGGCTGGAGTCTTTGACAATTTTGAGGGCCTTCCTCTGACACCGCCTGGTATAGATGTCCTGGATGGCAGGAAGCTTGGCCCCAGTGATGTACTGGGCCGTACGCACTACCCTCTGTAGTGCCTTGCGGTCGGAGGCCAAGCAGTTGCCATACCAGGCGGTGATGCAACCAGTCAGGATGCTCTCGATTGTGCAGCTGTAGAATTTTTTGAGAATCTGAGGACCCATGCCAAATCTTTTCAGTCTCCTGAGGGGGAATAGGCTTTGTCGTGCCCTCTTCACGACTGTCTTGGTGTGTTTGGACCATGATAGTTCGTTGGTGATGTGGACACCAAGGAACTTGAAGCTCTCAACCTGTTCCACTACAGCCCCTTCGATGAGAATGGGGGCGTGCTCAGTCCTCTTTTTTTTCCTGTAGTCCACAATCATCTCCTTTGTCTTGGTCACGTTGAGGGAGAGGTTGTTGTCCTGGCACCACACGGCCAGGTCTCTGACCTCCTCCCTATAGGCTGTCTCATCGTTGTCGGTGATCAGGCCTACCACTGTTGTGTCGTCGGCAAACTTAATGATGGTGTTGGAGTCGTGCCTGGCCATGCAGTCATGGGTGAACAGAGAGTACAGGAGGGGACTGAGCACGCACCCCTGAGGGGCCCCCGTGTTGAGGATCAGTGTGGCAGATGTGTTGTTACCTACCCTTACCACCTGGGGGCGGCCCGTCAGGAAGTCCAAGATCCAGTTGCAGAGGGAGGTGTTTAGTCCCAGGATCCTTAGCTTAGTGATGAGCTTAGAGGGCACTATGGTGTTGAATGCTGAGCTGTAGTCAATGAATAGCATTCTCACGTAGGTGTTCCTCTTGTCCAGGTGGGAAAGGGCAGTGTGGAGTGCATAAGAGATTGCATCATCTGTGGATCTGTTGGGGCGGTATGCAAATTGGAGTGGGTCTAGGGTTTCTTTTTTTCTTAATACTTTGTTTATTGAATTTTCAGTACCAGCATTTAGTAAATAATTGCACTTGAAAGTTATTTGGTATGAATATGGAACAACAATTTGAAGACAACGATACAGCAAAACATAGAGAGACAGACATGAAAGAAAAAATAGACATTAAATACATAAATAAGATAAAACACAAAAAAAAAAAAAAAAAAAAAGGAAAAATATCTGTTTTGATCCAGTTGTTATAGGTCAGCTAGCACAGTTATTACCGTCCTTAACATCCGAGATGTCGTATATGCACATACCAGGCTTCTTACATCACCAATATATAAATATACATCACTCTGGAACTGCAGGGAAATGTATTCTTTTAACATAAGAAAAGAAGGGGAGCCCACTTTGCATAGAATTTGTCTACAGACCCATTGAGTGTCTGTTTTATTTTCTCCAACTTTATGCAATTCAAAATAGATTTAATCCAAAGAGCATGAGAAGGGGCTGCAGAGGATTTCCATCTAAGTAAAATTAATCGTCTCGCTAACAACGTGACAAAGGCAATTACATCCTTATTCATTTTGGTCAATTGTATTGTGGGTAAGGAAACTCCAAATAATGCAATGAGAGGGTCTGGCTCGATCTGTGTGCTGCTTAATTCTGAGAGTGTGTTGAAGATGTCTTTCCAGAAACCAACAAGAGATGGGCAGCACCAAAACATGTGCACATGATTAGCAGGGGACTGGTTACATCGAACACAATTAGGGTTCACATCCTTGTAAATTTTTGATAGTCTTGCTTTGGTCCAGTGGGCCCTATGAATGAGTTTGCATTGGATGAGGCCGTGTCGAGCGCAAATAGAAGAGCTATGTACCCTTTTGAGTGCCCCTTCCCATAGTTCATCAGATATTTCCTCACCCAGTTCCTCCTCCCAAGAGGATTTGATATTGTTTAATGAGATGGCTTGTAGTGAGCAAATTTGTCTATAGATTATTGACAATGTGCCTTTCTGATTAGGAAGTGGGGTGAGAAATGTGTCGAACTGTGTTCCACCAGAAAGGTTGGGGAATCCTGGATCTATGCTGCGGACATAACTCCGGACTTGTAAGAACCTAAAAAATGATGTCTGGGGAGACCAAATTTAGCTGATAATTGTTGAAACGTACTAAATGTATTGTTAGTATACAGGTCTCTGAATCTTTTAATACCGAGATTAGACCATGTTGAGAAAGCACCATCAATCATAGATGGGGGAAAAGCTGGGTTTGAGGCTACCGGAGCCAAGGAAGAGGTTGTTTGAAACCCAAAGTGGCGTCTAAATTGATTCCAGATCTTCAATGTTGTTTTGACACATATATTATTGGTGAAGGAGGAGTAAGGGCCTGTAATAGAGGAGTGAGCGAGGGAAGACAATGATGCCGGTGTAGACGAGGCAGCCTCCATCTCCAGCCAAGTTGGGGGTGGGAATATCACTCTGCTCTGCAACCAGTACTGAATGATCCTAAGGTTAGCGGCCCAATAATAGAATCTGAAATCTGGTAGAGCTAGACCGCCGTCTGGTTTGGGCCTCTGCAAGAGCTGTTTTCGCATCCTAGGAGGTTTTTTGTCCCATATAAAGGGTAGAATTAGGCCGTCGATCTTTTTGAAAAATGTATTGGGTAGAAATATTGGAAGGCACTGATAGAGGTATAAGAATTTAGGGAGAGTATTCATTTTAATAGAGTTAATTCTAGCAACTAAGGAGAGGTGTAGCAAAGACCACCGTTCCAAATCGTCCTTAGTACGGGTTAAGAGAGGAGCAAAGTTGGCTTGAAAAAAGGTTTTCAAACCTAATTGTGACATGTACCCCGAGATAAATAAAACTACTGTGAGCTATTTTAAATGGCAAGTTATGTAAAGGGGATTTTTTTGCAGCCATGTTAAGTGGCATCAATTCACTTTTACTGAGATTTAGTTTATACCCTGATAAGTGACCGAAGGATGCGAAAGTGGCAAGGGCAGCAGGGACAGAGACAGAAAGATTGGATGTGTATATTAATAAATCATCTGCATATAAAGACAGTTTGTGTTCGTGCCCGTATCTGACTATGCCTTTGATGAGGGGGTTGGAGCGAAGTGCTATTGCAAGTGGCTCTATGGCGAGGGCAAACAGTAAGGGACTTAAAGGGCAACCCTGACGTGTCGATCTTTGCAAAGGGAAGCGATCTGATTGAGTGTTATTAGTCCTGACAGAGGCTTGGGGGGATGAGTACAGAAGTTTTATCCAGGTCATGAATTTGGAGCCAAAGCCAAATTTATTTAGAGTGTAAAAAAGGTATTTCCATTCCACCCGATCAAACGCTTTCTCCGCGTCCAGGGATATAATGGCTTCAGAGGTATTGTCGATAGAAGGATTGTATATAATATTAAATAATCTTCGGAGATTGAAGAATGAGTGTCTATTTTTTATAAATCCTGTTTGATCCGGAGAGATAATTGATGGGAGGACTGTTTCTAGCCGCGTTGCCAGAATTTTGGCTAGAATTTTATAGTCCACATTTAGCAAGCTAATTGGACGGTATGATGCACAGTCAAGAGGGTCTTTGTTTTTTTTAAGAATAACACAAATGGTTGCTTGAGTGAGAGTATGTGGGAGAGCACCATTTACAAATGCATCATTGTACATTTCAATTAGAATAGGGGCTATTTTGGTGATAAACTTTTTATAAAACTTTGTCGGGTAGCCATCAGGCCCTGGGCTTCTCCCAGATTGAAGGGATTTGACAGCGTTAGACAGTTCTTCAACAGTGATCGGCTGCTCTAATTTTTTTAACCAAATCCCGGCCGACCGAAGGCACAGAAAGTGAGTGGAAGAAATCATCCAATTCCAGTGTATCCGCTTTACTTTCAGAGGTATATAGAGACTGGTAAAATCTCTTGAACTCCTCATTGATCCCCCAGGATCTAATGATATCCCAGATGATGTACGAATTTTTGTAATCTGAGATGATGATGATAGTTGACGTAACTTGTGAGCTAATAATTTACTGGCTTTATCTCCTTGTTCATAGTAAGTGCTCCTAGACTTGACAAGCATTTCAGTAACCTGGTCTGTTAATAGTGTGTCAAATTCTGCTTGCAGAGTTAAACGTTCCTTATAAATATCCGGGGATGGTGAAATATCCGGGGATGGTGAAACAGCGTGTTAACATAGATAACCTATTCCTTTTCAATTTGTTCTCATGTGCGGTGTAGGAGATAATTTCACCTCTGATATAAGCTTTCAAAGTTTCCCAGAGAGTAGACGCAGAGATGTTTGGGGTTCTATTTGTAATCATGAAGAAGTCGATTTGACTCAAAACAAAATTGACAAAGTGTTCATTACTGAGCAGTTGAGTTTTTAGTCGCCAAGGCGGTCGCTGATTGTCTACATTTTGAAAAGCTACTTCCATAGTAACAGGGGCGTGGTCAGATACAACAATTGGGTTATATGAACATAAAGATATGGAGTGGAGGAGCCGGTCATCAACAAGGAAGTAGTCTATGCGCGTAAAAGTGTGGTGAACCGATGAGAAAAAAGAGTATGCTTTCCCAGCTGGATTAACCATTCTCCAAGGATCTGAGATTGCGAATTCAGACATAAAGGTTCGAACAACTCTAGCTGAGGTTGATAAGGTGGTAGGTTTAGTGGAGGATCGATCCAATTGTGGGTCTAACCAACAGTTAAAGTCACCTCCTAAAATCAACATATGGGTGGACATATCTGGGAGTGTAGAGAAAACCGATTTGAAAAAATCACCATTGTCCCAATTAGGAGCATAGATATTAACAAGAAGAACCTTTGTATTGAGCAGCCTACCACTGACAATTATATATCTACCATGAGGATCTGCGATCACCTTAGAACATGTAAAAGGTACCGATCTGTGAAGTAAAATAGCCACCCCTCTCGCCTTACTCTGAAATGAGGAATGGAACACCTGACCCACCCATCTGCACCTAAGACTTGAGTGTTGTGATACCTTCAGATGAGTTTCTTGGAGAAAGATGATGTGAGCTTTCAAATGATGAAGATGGTGTAGCACCTTACTACGTTTAACTGGGTTATTTATGCCCCTGCAGTTCCAAGTAAGAAAATTAAAGCCATTCCCTCCAGCAGTATGGGCTACACTAGGCTGAGTCATATCTTAAGAGAGAGAGAGGATGTGTAAAGGACAAGGTACAATGTAAACTGAAGATCTTAGTTGAACCTAAAAGCGCAAATGTAAAAAACAAAAACAAGCGAAGAGGCACAAAAAACATATACAAACTATATACAAATAGAGAGTGAACAAACCCTTCCCTCACACCCGCCCTTGCCGAAGCATCTCCCCAAATGAGATGCAAGCAAAACCCTAAATACAAAGAAAGTTTAGAGCTAAGCATGATAACTCTTACTCTGTGCTACCTAAGATTAGTGACCATTTAACTAGAGTAAGCCAAACATGGATAGAATGGTCCCCAACAGAGTTTAAGGAAAATTATGCTCGATTAAGAGAGGTTTAACCTCGACGCAGATGGTAAATGAACATACTGAAACAGCCATGCAGACCCCCAGATATTGGCATTAGAGGCGGCAAACCTGGGCTGGAAATAAAGAGATAAAAAGAGAATGACATTCATATGTCGATGAACCCAGCAAAGATGG
This sequence comes from Coregonus clupeaformis, assembly GCF_020615455.1. Lineage (NCBI taxonomy): Eukaryota > Metazoa > Chordata > Actinopteri > Salmoniformes > Salmonidae > Coregonus > Coregonus clupeaformis. The sequence continues at coordinate 31,938,517 of NC_059194.1, forward strand.
CTTCGTTAGTCACCCATTCGGCCTGCTAACTAGCCTGCTAGGAAGACCAGCCAGCCAACCATTTGTTACACACCATGCGGTACAACAGCCGCTTTCACGTTCTTGTTGATGAAATCTGCCGCTATAGCCGGGTCCTCGAATCTGTGCATGGAGCCGTCCGGTAAAGTCAGTCTCAAAACCGCAGGGTAGATGAGGCCGAACTTCACGCCCGGGCAGGCGTGTAGTTGGCGTTTCACAGCTCCAAAGCTAGCCCGCCTCTTAGCCACAGCTGTTGTGTAGTCCGCAAATATCGAGACTCTTTTACCTTTATGTAGAAGAGGGGATGCTTCTCCCGATCTTCTCAGTATGTCGTTGCGGACGTGAAAGAAATGCACCCTGATGACAAATGGTCGTGGGGGGTTCTCCATCCCTGGGTCGGCTACGCAGAGTGCGGTGAGCCCGGTCTAGCAATGGCTTCTCCTCTAGCCCGAGCAGCTCCTGAAGTAGCTGGGCCATGTACTCCGTGGGCCTTGGGCCCTCCACTCCCTCCGGTATTCCCAGTAGACGAATGTTGTTCCTCCGCATTCTACTTTCCATATCTTCGCATCTATTATCGAGGAATGCCACCCTAGTTGTCAATGAGCCGACGTTAGCCTCTAGCTCGCTAATGCGAGTGCTGTGGTCTGTAGCACCTCGCTCCAAATCCGATAAAGTCACCCCATGTGCGTCGAGCTTATTCTGTATACTCTCGATAGATTTTTTAAGCTCGTCTTTGATCGTTGATATCTCTGACCTGAGATTAGTAGAGAGACAGTCAATTTTTCCGAAAATGTCGGTTTTGAGGGTGCCTATCACGGATTGCAGCATCTCCACAGTCAGTGTTTCCGTGGGGCCGGCATTGGCAGCGTTTCGTGGCGGGGGTGAGTCGGGAGAAGTTGCAGGCTTGTTGCGGCCTGCTCTTGCAGACTCTGTTTTTGGCCGGGTTGATGTCATTACGAATTTGAATTTATTAAACTTGAACTGAGTTGTTTATGGGTCTCTTCAGACGCCTGGGCAAACAGAAATGTATGCAATTTTGCAAAGTTAAATATATAAATTTGGTCACTAACTCAGGAGCGATAGGGAGACGCGTGCTACATCCTTGGCTTCCAACAGCGCCCCCCGGGTCTAGGGTTTCTGGGATAATGCTGTTGATGTGAGCCATGACCAGCCTTTCAAAGCACTTCATGGCTACAGACGTCAGTGCTACGGGTCGGTAGTCATTTAGGCAGGTTATCTTAGAGTCCTTGGGCACGGGGACTATGGTGGTCTGCTTGAAACATGTTGGTATTACAGACTCAGTCAGGGACATGTTGAAAATGTCAGTGAAGACACTTGCCAGTTGGTCAGCACATGCTCGGAGTACACGTCCTGGTAATCCGTCTGGCCCTGCGGCCTTGTGAATGTTGACCTGCTTAAAAGTCTTACTCACATCGGCTACGGAGAGCGTGATCACATAGTCATCCGGAACAGCTGGGGCTCTCATGCATGCTTCAGTGTTGCTTGCCCTCGAAGCGAGCATAGAAGTGGTTTAGCCTGTCTGGTAGGCTTGTGTCACTGGGCAGCTCGCGGCTGTGCTTCCCTTTGTAGTCTGTAATAGTTTTCAAGCCCTGCCACATCCGACGAGCGTCAGAGCCAGTGTAGTACGATTCAATCTTAGTCCTGTATTGACTCTTTGCCTGTTTGATGGTTCGTCGGAGGTCATAGCGGGATTTCTTATAAGCGTCCGGGTTAGAGTCCCGTTCCTTGAAAGCGGCAGCTCTACCCTTTAGCTCAGTGCGGATGTTTCCTGTAATCCATGGCTTCTGGTTGGGGTATGTACGTACGGTCACTGTGGGGACGACATCATCGATGCACTTATTGATGAAGCCAGTGACTGATGTGGTGTACTCCTCAATGCTGTCTGAAGAATCCCGGAACATGTTCCAGTCTGTGCTAGCAAAACAGTCCTGCAGCTTAGCATCTGCGTCATCTGACCACTTTTTTATTAACCGAGTCACTGGTGCTTCCTGCTTTAGTTTTTGCTTATAAGCAGGAATCAGGAGGATAGAGTTATGGTCAGATTTGCCAAATGGAGGGCGAGGGAGAGCTTTGTATGCGTCTCTGTGTGTGGAGTAAAGGTGGTTTTCATATGTTTTTGAGTGTTTTGATTGGACACAGAGTCTAGGCTACTGTTCACAATTGTGTAGAATAGCCTATAGGCTATTGTGCCAACACCCAACAGTATTTCCCTTTCTATTGTTCAGGACATTTAATGACAACAAATATGTAATTTAATGTTCTGCCCATATGAACACATTTATTTTAGGCAATAGCCTAAAGAACAGCTAGATGATTTAATGAAAATCAGCAAACAAACACATTGTTTCACATTCTTTAATAAAATACTCAAAAACAGAAACAGGCAATGTATCTTGACTATTTTGAGTACATGGGGGTCTATAGGCAGCGTAGTACCTTACACAAAGTGTGTGTGTGAGAGTACGTATGAGACAGCATACAGTATGGTATGTCTGGTTGATTGTGTTCCATGGGTACTTCCTGTGGTATAGTGGCACTTTGCAGCAGAGATGATTCATGACTTTCACTCCTGTTTTCAGAGAGAAAATTCACACAATAAATCTGTCTTTGCCTCATTGTATGTCACTGTCACCATACACACACACACACACACACACACACACACACACACACACACACACACACACACACACACACACACACACACACACACACACACAAACACAGGGTCATGGCTGAATGGCAGACCCTGGCTGTGACCCCACTCTCCGAGGGTGTCTCAGGGAGAATGGGGTATGCAAAGAACACATTTCCAATTCACACATGTGTATTAATACACACGTGTACATGTGTGAAATAGGACAAATATAAGCACCCACCAAATAATTATTACACACACACACACACACAGTTGCTTTCTCAACACTTTGGCTGCACAGTCTTACAACTCCCACCAAGTAGACCATAAAAATGACTATTTTTATGTCTTCTTTGGGGGTAATTGACAGAAATAAACTAAGAATAAAACAAAAGATGGCTTACTCATTATCTATTCCTTCCTTGTTCTGTGGAGGAATGAACAGCACATGATACTGTTTATAAATAACCTAATCTTAAAGCGATGAGCTACATTGACACCAGTGTGTCTTCTAAATTCATTCATACATACAAATACACTATTTATGAAATGGATTACTGTCAATACTGCAGATCTAAATGTGGTTGTACTCTGTTGTACTTTATCTAACAGGGCCACACTACATCTGTGTCTGTTGTACAAAGGACAAATCTCTTTTAATGTGGTGCTAGGAAGTGTGTGTGCTCTATTCTGTACTGTGTACTTAGCAGAGGTCACTGCAGACAATAGCCCTGGGGAAACGAGAGGAGCTTCAAAGACACAGTAATTCACTTTGAATTGTAAATGTGGATATCTGCACAGTTCAATCCAAATGGCAGTTTGTTTTCAATGTCATCGACTGCAATAGACGAAACACACCCTGTAACCAGATCCCTCTCACAGTGTTATTAAACACTGCTCACGGTTATTAAAGCGAATACAGTTTTTAATGGCAGTAATGCCAAGACTAACTCTCATCTTGTCTCTGTACTATATAATGTTATCTTAAAGGGGAAAGTCTGCGCTAAAGGAAAGTATCCATTCATAGTACAGCATCTTTTTTTCACCTTTTTCAAATGAACTATCAACTTCCTCATAAATGCTTTTCCACGCCTCTGACTTGTCCTCTCTCTTTTTTTCTGTATTTTTCTTTCCGAGCGTCATCGCGTCACAGGGCTTGTGGTTTTCTCACAAGTCACAGCAAACAGGAAGCGTGTAGTGGCAAAACAGGTCCCTGACACTGTTTCCACTGCTCAGAAAGGGACCACAGGGCTAAATTTAACCTCCGTTAACATCAATAACAAGATCACAGATGCCCAAAATAAACACTTCAACAATCGCATGGGTTTTTATTTAACCACACTGCTCTATTTTTACCTAATTTACTTACAGTATGTGGCTCGTCTGGGATGTGTGGTTGACGTTAAAGGGATGGTGTGACAGAGGGAATTGTCACAGTCAATTAGTATCCAGGTTGGGGACAGACTAGTTGGCTTGGTTAGCTTATCTGACTCGTCACCAAAGGATCACATGAATGAATTGAAAATAGTCACATACTGTAGTGGCGCTGACGTAGTCAATCTGTCCTCTGGAGAGAGGCCAAGATATTTACACTATTTCAAATATTTGGTCATTATTGCATTTGTTAACCTAATAGCATTTCAAAACATGCTTACAACTTTTTCACCCAAGAAAATATGTGTTCCATCAAATTTGTAAGATTTTACTGTAACGTAATATATCAAATATTAAAGCTCAAACATTGGCTATATGCTATCAAGGAATTGATATCACTATCCTCTCTAACATATACATTTTTAGGGTGAATTACATTTTAGGCCAGCAGAACACTACATCAATCAATCTCCCTCTACTTCAAAGCAATGGGAGGAAATATGACTCTTCTTTTCACACCTCTCCCATTTCATATCACCGGCAGCACCGGCAGCTAGCACTTACATCACTTCCCCCACCGTCAAATAACACGGCTGAAAAAACACTGTCATTACAGAGTGAAAGAGAAGATAGAGGGAGAGAGAATGAGAGATGAGAGTGGGATCGATTAGCCTGTGATGAGAGGAGTAATGCGAGCCATAGTGTTGTTGTGTCTGATGCCTGTGTGTGTGTGTGTGTGTGTGTGTGTGTGTGTGTGCGTGCGTGCGTGCGTGTGCGTGCGTGCGTGCGTGCGTGCGTGCGTGCGTGCGTGCGTGCGTGCGTGTGTGTGTGTGCGTGTGTGTGTGTGTGTCTTTAGACAGGGGGAAATGAGAGAGATTGGGCCTCTCTGACAGTGTTGCTGAACGACTCCATAATAGCTGAGGGTGTAAGTGTAAGGGCTGGATGTTTGTGTGTTTGTGTTTGTGTTTGTGTGTGTCTGTCTGTGTCTATGTACACATGACACAACTCTTTCCTTTCCAGCCCCCTGGATCGATTGTGAGTGATAACAAACAAATCATTGTTAGAGTTCAATCTGAAATGTCTGTATAAAACAACAGTAATAATACAGTTGAAGTTGGAAGATTACATACACCTTAGCCAAATACATTTAAACTCAGTTTTTCACAATTCCTGACATTTAATCCTAGTAAAAAGTCCCTGTCTTAGGTCAGTTAGGATCACCACTTTTTTTTAAGAATGTGAAATGTCAGAATAATAGTAGAGAGAATTATTTCTTTCAGCTTTTATTTCTTTCATCACATTCCCAGTGGGTCAGACGTTTACATACACTCAATTAGTATTTGGTAGCATTGCCTTTAAATTGTTTAACTTGGGTCAAACGTTTCGGGCAGCCTTCTACAAGCTTCCCACAATAAGTTGGGTGAATTTTGGCCCATTCCTCCTGACAGAGCTGGTGTAACTGAGTCAGGTTTGTAGGCCTCCTTGCTAGCACACGCTTTTTCAGTTCTGCCCTCAAATCTTCTATAGGATTGAGGTCAGGGCTTTGTGATGGCCACTCCAATACCTTGACTTTGTTGTCCTTAAGCCATTTTGCCACAACTTTGGAAGTATGCTTGGGGTCATTGTCCATTTGGAAGACCCATTTGCGACCAAGCTTTAACTTCCTGACTGATGTCTTGAGATGTTGCTTCAATATATCCACATAATTTTCCTTCCTCATGATGCCATCTATTTTGTGAAGTGCACCAGTACCTCCTGCAGGGAGGGACTGGTGCACTTAGGTTGGAGTCATTAAACTAGTTTTTCAACCACTCCACAAATTTCTTGTTAACAAACTATAGTTTTGGCAAGTCGGTTAGGACATCTACTTTGTGCATGACACAAGTACATTTTCCAACAATTGTTTACAGACAGATTATTTCACTTATAATTCACTGTATCACAATTCCAGTGGGTCAGAAGTTTACATACACTAAGTTGACTGTGCCTTTAAACAGCTTGGAGAGTTCCAGAAAATGATGTCATGGCTTTAGAAGCTTCTGATAGGCTAATTTACATAATTTCAGTCAATTGGAGGTGTACCTGTGGATGTATTTCAAGGCCTACCTTCAAACTCAGTGCCTCTTTGCTTGACATCATAGGGAAATCAAAAGAAATCAGCCAAGACCTCAGAAAAAAATGGTAGACCTCCACAAGTCTGGTTCATCCTTGGGAGCAATTTCCAAATGCCTGAAGATACCACGTTCATCTGTATAAACAATAGCACACAAGTATAAACACCATGGGACCACGCAGCCGTCATACCGCTCAGGAAGGAGACGCGCTCTGTCTCCTAGAGATGAACGTACTTTCGTGCGAAATGTGCAAATCAATCAGAGAACAACAGCAAAGGGCCTTGTGAAGATGCTGGAGGAAACAGGTACAAAAGTATCTATATCCACAGTAAAACGAGTCCCATATCGACATAACCTGAAAGGCCGCTCAGCAAGGAAGAAGCCACTGCTCCAAAACCGCCATAAAAAAGCCAGACTACGGTTTGCAACTGCACACGGGGACAAAGATCGTACTTTTTGGAAAAATGTCCTCTGGTCTGATGAAACAAAAATATAACTGTTTGGCCATAATGACCACTGGTATGTTTGGAGGAAAAAGGGTGATGCTTGCAAGCCGAAGAACACCATCCCAACTGTGAAACACGGGGGTGGCAGCATCATGCTGTGGGGGTGCTTTGCTGCAGGAGGGACTGGTGCACTTCACAAAATAGATGGCATCATGAGGAAGGAAAATTATGTGGATATTGAAGCAACATCTCAAGACATCAGTCAGGAAGTTAAAGCTTGAACGCAAATGGGTCTTCCAAATGAACAATGACCCCAAGCATACTTCCAAAGTTATGGCAAAATGGCTTAAGAACAACAAAGTCAAGGTATTGGAGTGGCTATCACAAAGCCCTGCCCTCAATCCAATAGAAAATGTGTGGGCAGAACTGAAAAAGCTTGTGCGAGCAAGGAGGCCTACAAACCTGACTCAGCTACACCAATTCTGTCAGGAGGAATGGGCTAAAATTCACCCAATTTATTGTGGGAAGCTTGTGGAAGGCTACCCGAAATGTTTGACCCAAGTTAAACAATTTAAAGGCAATGCTACCAAATACTAATTGAGTGTATGTAAACTTCTGACCCACTGCGAATGTGATGAAAGAAATAAAAGCTGAAATAAATCATTCTTTCTACTATTATTCTGACATTTCACATTCTTAAAATAAAGTGGTGATCCTAACTGACCTAAGAAAGGGCATTTTTACTAGGATTAAATGTCAGGAATTGTGAAAAAATGAGTTTAAATGTATTTGGCTAAGGTGTATGTAAACTTCCGACTTCAACTATATATACCCAGTGAAGGCAAAGAACCATCAGGGTTCTATCCCTACCCGAGTGTAATGGAGATTTTAGAAAACAACAACTAACAAAAGCTAACCCAGTCACATCAAACTCTGAAATGACAGCTAACATTCCTTTTTAATTTGTTTCAGCTATTTTGAATTGACATTTATATCCATATTAATGATGTTGCTGCATGATTTCACCTGGTCAGAAAAATAACTAGCTGACGTCAGACACCATTAGCTCTCTATGGCAGGGGGAAGATCACATTCATATTTTGAAATATGGTTGCCGAGGTCTGAGTGGCAAACAGCAAGGTACATACAAACCTGTGCTGCTGCAAACTAAATGCTAGCTAGAAGCAAGAGGAAATAATGTGTTTAATAAAAGCATTCAGTAGATTAAAGAGGTGTTCTATGTAGAAACTTTTGGTCAATTCAAAATGTGTAACTGCCATTCCAATTAAAAAAACAACTGCCATTCCAGCATGAACATGCAAGAGGACGTTGGTTGAACCAACTTGCAAGTAGCCTACCAATAAGCACGTTATTTTTCAATGCATTAAAGTCAGGAAAGTGTATTATTTAATGCAAAGATATGACGCCAAAGTCATATGATAAACTATTGGCTAGATAAATAAAGTTGATAACGTTTTTAGAATTTGAGCACGTTTGTAAGCTAAGCTAGCTAACTTAGCTAACTAAACAGAAAACGCTAGGCTACTTTAATTCAACACTTTACAAGCTAGCCAGTTAAACTATCAGAGGCAGATGATCTCTCTTTCGGCTGATGGTGACAACAACTGCACGTAAATTGTTCTTCTACATCATAATAATGATATGTCTGCATAGCATTTTGTCTTCATTTTGGCAGATTAACTCATGCTTATTTCTGAAGATTAATTAATGCTTTCGCTCCTTTTTTGTTCTTTCCTGGAACCAGTCAAGCAACAACCCATTGTACTGGCGGTAGGTAGCTCAGCGACTAAGGAGTTGTACCTGTGGCCGAAATGTGTCCGGTTCAAATCCCGGGCCGAGCGCTGCAAAAAATGTGTGGAATTGATCTGACAACTGGAGGGCTCCTGGGTTCACATCCTCAAAACATTCCCCTACCGTTCGGCCCTTGAGTAAGGTCCTTAACCCCACAACATGCTCTCCATCCAGGGGGGCTGCACTACAGCTGAACCTGTGCTTGTCTCAACTATTATGTGTGAGTTCTGCTGTTTGGGGGGGTTTAGAATGGAGCAGAAGACACATTGTTGTTTGCTGTAACTAATGGACAAAGTTGTATTGTATTGTAAAAAGGTCCAAATGTATGTGGGCCAGCACTCAAACAAAGAGATGCCTCCCTGGCCACCAAGTTTCAAGTTTTTTATGTCACGTGCACAAGTACAGTGAAATGCCTTTCTTGCAAGCTCTTATCCCAAAAATGCAGTAATCAATATCAATATAGTACTATTAAATAAAGTAAAGTAGAACAAAAACACACGAGAAATTGAAATAAGAAGAACATCAGAAAGTAAGTGAGCTACACTACCAGTCAAAAGTTTGGACACACCTACTCATTCAAGTTTTAAACAAATCAAAATATATTTGATATTTGATATTCTATCTATTCTATCTCCCGAGTGACGCAGTGGTCTAAGGCACTGCATTGCAGTGCTAGCTGTGCCACTAGAGATCCTGGTTCGAGTCCAGGCTCTGTCGCAGCTGGCCGCGACCGGGAGACCCATGGGCGGCGCACAATTGGTCCAGCGTCGTCCAAGGTAGGGGAGGTTTTGGCCGGCAGGGATGTGGGTTCGTTTCCCACGGGGGGCCAGTAAGAAAAAAAAAAAAAAAACATGTATGCATTCACTAACTGTATGTCGCTCTGGATAAGAGCGTCTGCTAAATGACTAAAATGTAAATATTCTTCAAATAGCCATATTCTTCAAATTGCCTTGATGACAGCTTTGCACACTCTTGGCATTCTCTCAACCAGCTTCATGAGGTAGTCACCTGGAATGCATTTCAACTAACAGGTGTGCCTTCTTAAAAGTTAATTTGTGGAATTTATTTCCTTCTTAATGCATTTGAGCCAATCCATTGTGTTGTGACAAGGTATACAGAAGATATCCCTATTTGGTAAAATACCAAGTCCATATTATGGCAAGAACAGCTCAAATAAGCAAAGAGAAACAACAGTCCATCATTACTTTAAGACATGAAGGTCAGTCAATATGGAACATTTCAAGAACTTTGAACGTTTCTTCAAGCGCAGTCGCAAAAACCATCAAGCGCTATGATGAAATTGGCTCTCATGAGGACCGCCACAGGAATGGAAGACCTGGTGTTACCTCTGCTGCAAAGGATAAGTTAATTAGAATTACCAGCCTGAGAAATTGCAGCCCAAATAAATGCTTCACAGAGTTCAAGTCACAGACACATCTCAACATCAACTGTTAAGAGGGGACTGTGTGAATCAGGCCTTCATGGTCGAATTGCTGCAAAGAAACCACTACTAAAGGACACCAATAATAAGAAGAGACTTGCTTGGGCCAAGAAACACGAGCAATGGACATTAGACCGGTGGAAATTTGTCATTTGGTCTGGAGTCCAAATTGGAGATTTTTGGTTCCAACTGCCGTGTCTTTGTGAGACGTGGTGTGGGTGAACGGATGATCTCCGCATTTGTATTTCCCACCATAAAGCATGGAGGAGGAGGTGTTATGGTGTGGGGGTGCGTTGCTGGTGACACTGTCTGTGATTTATTTAGAATTCAAGGCATACTTAAACAGCATGGCTACCACAGCATTCTGCAGCTAAACGCCATCCCATCTGGTTTGGGCTTAGTGGGACTATCATTTGTTTTCCAACAGGACAATGACCCAACACACTTCCAGGCTGTGTAAGGGTTATTTTACCAAGAAGGAGAGTGATGGAGTGCTGCATCAGATGACCTGGCCTCCACAATCCTCCGACCTCAACCCAATTGAGATGGTTTGGGATGAGTCGGACCTCAGAGTGAAGGAAAAGCAGCCAACAAGAGCTCAGCATATGTGGGAACTCCTTCAAGACTGTTGGAAAAAGCATTCCAGGTGAAGCTGGTTGAGAGAATGCCAAGAGTGTGCAAAGCTGTCATCAAGGCAAAGGGTGGCTATTTGAAGAATCTCAAATATAAAATATATTTTGATTTGTTTAACACTTTTTTGGTTACTATATGATTCCATATGTGTTATTTCATAGTTGATGTTTTCAATATTATTCTACAATGTAGAAAATAGTAAAAATAAAGAAAAACCCTTGAATGAGTAGGTGTGTCCAGACTTTTGACTGGTACTGTATATACAAACTATTTCCAAACTATGTTTGCATGTAATGACAACAAATCCGAAATAACTATGCTGGTATTCTTTTGTCCATTATTTAATTGTTTATAAAATTATATTCTTAGCAAAACATATTCCTATTTAATAGTTGTAGTCATAATTCATCAATGGCACCATGCAGTGATCTATATGGAACCATTTTGTTTCAATATAGATGAACCTCTAGGGTTCTGATGAAAGAACCCTATAAAATGTTTCTATATAGAACTTGTAGGGGTTCCATACAGTATATGAAGCAAGCGATATAAAAAATGTTGGTTCTATAATGAACCTTTATCTACACAGCCTGGGCCACAAACACACGATTGAGAGGGAAAACAGACACACATACACTCGCACACATGCAGATACACACACACACACACACACACACACACACACACACACACACACACACACACACACACACACACACACACACACACACACACACACACACACACACACACACACACACACACACACACACACACACACACACACACACACACAAACACACACACACACACACACAGTATTTTATATTCACACAATGTCACACACACACACACACACACACACACACACACACACACACACACACACACACACACTCACAAACAGCAGGGAGCTCTGAGAGGAAAGATGAACATGAGGTAAGTTGCAGGCAGGGCCGGATTAATGGAAGGGAATGGCCTGTTTCTCTCGATCACCACTCCTGTTGAATGCGGAACGAGGGAGAGCTCAGTTTGTTGTTTTGAAAAGTTTGGTTATTGGCTAGCTACCTTTTGAGTTTGGATTCGCGACGCGTTTGGCACCAGTTGCTGGGACCACTACTATCTGTCCAGTGATCCTGCCAAACAAGGCCGGGTCTTAGGAGCTGTTTGATATAGCAGCTAGCCTGCATGTGAATCCATGATAACAGTGACAGAGAAATCAGATTATCTTGAGGGACAATCAAGGCGGAACAACATGGTTGTGGACGGATTTGCAGAACAGGACTGTAAAACCCACCACTGGTCCAGGTGACAGGCCCAGGCCGATAAAGGTTCAAGGACAAGGTAGCTGTTCTGGAAGGAGCCAAGAACTTGAGAGGAACATATATCTTCCTCAATGAGGACTATCCTGAAACTGTGCGCCAGAAGAGGATAGAACTTATCCCAGACATGAAAGCTGCCAGAGTGTGTGGGGACATTGCTTACATCCGCTATGACAGGCTCATTGTCCACCCTCCCTCCCAAAAGCCTGAAAGGGATAAGAGAGCCAAGCCTATGGGTTCGTAGCTTCAACCCTGCAGCACACACACACACACTTACACACACCAACTGATTAATGAACTACTGATTTTTTTTTTTCTCTTGCTTTGTATGCTCTTTTCCATATTATGTCTATCTCTGATAAGCTACCCAGGAAAGGGCTGAAAATAGCCCATATGAATATATGTAGCCTTAGAATTAAGGTTAATGAAATCAAAACTTGCTAACATTAATATATTAGCCATTTCTGAGACTCACTTGGATAATTCATTTGATGATACAGCAGTATCAATACAAGGATATAACATCTATAGAAGAGACAGGAACACTTATGAGGGAGGTGTTGCTGTATGTATTCAGAGCCATATCCCTGTAATTCTTAGAGAAGATCTTATTTACATTTACATTTGAGTCATTTAGCAGACGCTCTTATCCAGAGCGACTTACAGGAGCAATTAGGGTTAAGTGCCTTGCTCAAGGGCACATCGACAGATTTTTCACCTAGTCGGCTTGGGGATTAGAACCAGCGACCTTTCGGTTACTGGCACAACGCTCTTAACCACTAAGCTACCTGCCGCCCCGGTAGGTAGCTTATGTCAAGTGTTATTGAAGTGTTGTGGTTGCAAGTTCACCTGGCACATCTAAAGCCTTTTCTTTTGGGGTGTTGCTATAGACCACCAAGTGCTAACAGTCAGTATCTAAATAATATGTGTGAAATGCTTGATAGTGTATGGGATGTACACTTTCTTGGGGACCTGAATATTGACTGGTTTTCATCAAGCTGTCCACTCAAGAGGAAGCTTCTCACTGTAACCAGTGCCTGTAATCTGGTTTAGGTTATTAATCAACCTACCAGGGTGTTTACAAACACTACAGGAACAAGATCATCCACATGTATTGATCACATTTTTACTAATACTGTAAAACTTTTTTACCCATTGGATGCAGTGATCACAATATAGTGGCTATATCCAGGAAAGCCAAAGTTCCAAAAGTTTAGCCTAAAACAGTGTATAAGAGATCATACAAAAGATTTTGCTGTGACTCTTATGTGGATGATTTAAAAAATATATGTTGGTCTGATGTGATTAATAAGGAGCATCCAGACCCTGCACTGGATGAATTTATGCAATTGCTTCTTCCAATTATTGATAAACATGCACCTGTTAAGAAACTGACTGTTAGAACTGTTAACGCTCCATTGATTGATTGAGGAATTGAAAAACTGTATGGCTGAATGAGATGGGGCAAAAAGAGTGGCTAATAGATCTGGCTGCACATCTGACTGGCTGACTTACTGCAAATTGAGAGGTTATGTGACTAAACTCAACAAAAAGAAGAAGAAACTGTATTATGCCAAGATCAATTATATAAAGAATGATGGAGAAAAAATAACGTAAATTAAATTGTGGCCAGAAAGACAAATTCAACTCCATCTTTCATTGAATCAGATGGATTATTCATTACAAAACCATTTGATGTTGCCAATTATTGTAATGATTACTTCATTGGCAAAGTGGAAAACTTAGGCAGGAAATGCCAAAAACGAACAATGAGCCATCGTACTCATGTATAAAAAAAAAAACTGCAAGTTTTGAATTTTGTAAAGTTAGTGTGGGAGAGGTGGAAAATGTATTGTTATCAATCAATAATGAAAAACCTCCTGGCATTGACAATTTAGATGGAAAGCTACTGAGGATGGTAGCTGACTCTATAGCCACTCCTATCTGTCATATCTTTATATCTGAGCCTAGTGGAAAGTCTTTGTCCTCAGGCCTGGATGAAAGCCAAAGTCATTTTGCTACCCAAGAGTGGTAAAGCGGCCTTTACTGGTTCTATAAGCTTGCTGCCAGCTCTTAGCAAACTGTTGGAAAAAATGGTATTTGACCAAATACAATGCTACTTCTATGTAAACAAATTAACAACAGACTTTCAGCATGCTTATAGAGAAGGGCACTCAACATGTACTGCAATGACACAAATGACTGATGATTGGTTGAAAGAAATTGACAATTGTGGGAGATTTCAGTGCAGCCTTTGATATTATTGACCATAACCTGTTGTTGAGAAAACGTATGTGTTATGGCTTTCAGAGCTATCTATTTAATATAATTCAGAGCTATCTATCTAATATAATTCAGAGGGTTTTCTTTAATGGAAGCTTCTCTAATGTCAAACATGTAAAGTGTGGTGTACCGCAGGGCAGCTCTCTAGACCCTCTATTATTTTATATTTTTACCAATGACCTGCTACTGGAATTAAACAAAGCATGTGTGTCCATGTATGCTGATAATTCAACCATATACGCATCAGCAACCACAGCGAATGAAGTCACTGAAACCCTTAACAAAGAGTTGCAGTCTGTTTTGGAATGGGTGGCCAGTAATAAACTGGTCCTGAACATCTCTAAAACTAAGAACATTGTATTTGGTACAAATCATTCCCTAAGTTCTAGACCTCAGTTGAATCTGGTAATGAATGGTGTGGCTGTTGAACAAGTTGAGGAGACTAAATTACGTGGTGTTATCTTAGATTGTAAACTGTCATGGTCAAAACATATATATTAAATGGTTGTAAAGATGGGGAGAGGTCCGTCCATAATAAAGATATGCTCTGCTTTTTTTGACACCACACTCCGCAAAGCAAGTTCTGCAGGCTCTAGTTTTATCATAACTTGATTATTGTCCTGTCATATGGTCAAGTGCTGCAAAGAAAGACGTAGTTAAGCTGCAGCTGGCCCAGAACAGAGCGGCACGTCTTGCTCTTCATTGTAATCAGAGGGCTAATATTAATACTATACATGCCAGTCACTCTTGGCTAAGAGTTGAGGAAAGACTGACTGTACACTTCTTGTTTTTATAAGAAACATTGTGTTGAAAATTCCAAATTGTTTGCATAGTCAACTTACACACAGCACTGACACACACACTTACCCCACCAGACATGCCACCAGGGGTCTTTTCACAGTCCCCAGGTCCAGAACAAATTCAAGGAAATGTACAGTATTACACAGAGTGCATGGAACTCCCTTCCATTTTATATAGCGCAATTGAATAGCAAACCTGGTTTCAAAAAACAAATAAAGCAACACCTCACGGCACAACGCCTCACCCGCATGTGACCTACTTGTTGTGTGTATGTATTGACATGTATATGTAAGTGATAGATGCACACACACACTACATGTTAATGTTTTTAAATGTCTGTCAATTGTAAAGTATTTTTTCTTTAATGTCTTTTTTGTTATACGTCGGACCCCAGTAAGACTAGCTGTCACCATTGGTGTCGGCTAATGGGGATCCTAATAAATCTAATAAAATGCCCCTGGTCCCAGGCCAGTGGGGGGCACAAGAGGCAGCAAAAAAAGAAGTAACCCCACCCCAAAATTTTTTTTAACCAAAAATATATATTAAGGAAATATACACTGTATATATTATATAAACAGTATATATTATACATATATAAAATATATTTTATATTTTATTTATAAACTGCATAATACATAAATGTGACTGGTCATTTGTGTGATTTCTTAATCTGGCCCTGGTTGCAGGGCAGAACTAGGCCCATTCCCTCAGTCTCTTTGTTAACACTTTACTTGACACCCAGTGTCATAACACGTTATGACACAATCATGTCATAATATGTCACAACAGCTGACATAACTTGTCATAACCTGTCATATGGTCATAATACTGTCATGACTTCTATATTTAGACCTGTTGTGACATATCTTGCATTATCCTATGGCTGGTTATGACACCTACATAAGAGTGTTATTCAAATTATTTATTTTTCCTGCCAAGAAGTTTCCTTTCATTTGAAAGTTTATTTCTTAAATATTTTGTTGTTGTTGTAACGAATTCTTTACAGTCATGTTTTTTCATCATATTTTAAATCACTTGTTGAAAATACACTTTATGACACTGTCATGAAGCATTATGGCCATCCCGTGACACTTTACTTGGACTAAGAAAATAATAATAATAATAATAATAATACACTTTATGACACTGTCAAGAAGCATTATAACCATCATATAAGCCAGATAGGCCTATCACGTACATGCCCTTATATCGTTCAAAAAGAGGGTGTCTTGTCCTGCTCCTGAAATCTGCTCCTGCATTTATCCCAGTCATCAGCAAAAGAGTCATAACCAGCCATAAAATAACTATCGTGGTAGGATTTGTGGGTTTTTACACTCTTATGTAGGTGTCATAACCAGCCATAAAATAACGCAATATATGTCAACAGGTCTAAATATGTGTCATGATAGTGTTATGACCATGTTATAACAGGTTATGACAAGTTATGTCAGCTGTTATGACATATTATGAAATGGTTATGACTGTGTCATAATGTGTTATGACACTGGGTGTCAAGTGAAGTGTTACCGTCTCTTTCTGTCTCTCTCTGTTCCCCGTCTTTTTCCATCTCTCTCTCTGTTTCCCCCCTCTCTCTGCCTCCCTCTCTCTCCGTCTCTCTCTCCCTCTATCCTGCCATCCTTCCCTCTCTCTGTCTCCTTCTGTCTCTCTGTCACCACTGCTGTCTTTAGATAGCCCAACAGGCTATTGATGTGGAGAGGCTTTGCAGAAAGCAGATTATGTCTCATTGTCTGAGGAGAAAACGAGCCAAAGGCTTCCTATAAATATTCCTTATTACTCCACCCCGTCCGCTCTGCTCCACTCCGCGCTGAACTCCATGGGAGAGCAACGCACAGGATCACGTCTTTAGGCTAGGGCCACTGTGTTACAATGGTGACACGAACACTGCATGCTGTGTGCGTGTGACAGGGTAGGGGGTTGTGTGTGTGTAATGTGACAGGGTGGGTGTAGTCTGTGTGTGTCTGTACTGACCGTGCCTCTCGCTCCTATTCTCTGACCAGCAGAGTGACTCTGTTCTCACAGGCCCTCTGGAGAGATCAGAGAGCATGTTGGGTAACAGACTGGAGGACTGGAGTTCCCCTGGACCTGCTCCAGACCTCCCCTCCTCTCGTTCTCCTCTCCTCTCGTTCTCCCCCCCTCCCTCTCCCCTCCCCTCCTCACCCTCTCTCCCCCTCGGGTTTCCCCTGGCTCTACTACTGTGGACGGACATGGTCATGTCAGGCTGTTCCAGGCTGTTTTAGGCCTATTATAGCTGACCTGCAGTTAGTAGGAAAAATAAACCAGCAGTGGACAAACCATCCAAACCTTTCCCATTATGACCTAAACACTAACTTTGATCAATGTCTACCACCACAGTCTGGTTAATTTCTCTGCTGACTCATTTCCTCTAGTTCCCTATTTTAAACATTCAAAAGTCATTTCGACTCAGTTTAGAGAACAGTTTGAGCCTACAAATGTAGCTCAAATGAAACCCTTAACACCCCAGTCATCATTGCACAATCAGTGATGAAACAGTGTGTGATGTCAGAAGTGTGCGTTTCAACCTCAGGGGCATACTTGGGTGGGAAGATTTTCCAACAACATCAAATACTTTTACTGTAAGTTAGTGTAGTCAGGAGGGGGTGAGGCGCAGGCCTAGTCTGGGTGGAGAGAGAGAGATGGAGAGATTAAGTGTTGAAGATATGACTGTACTGTACAGAGAATAACGTGAGAGAAACAGAGAGAGGAAAAAAAAGTAAGAAACCGGGTTACGGAATGTTTACCTGCGGCCACTCTGTTGAGCGTTTAACCCCCTCTCTAAAGGAGCAAGCCTCCACACGCTACAGCTCTCTGTCTACTGTACCTCACCCTAACTCTATATCTGCCTCTCCTCTCACCCTGCCACAATGACAATGCAACACCTCCTCACAACACACGCAAAGGTATATCATATTGAGAAATGTGTGTTAATCTAACTGCACTGTCCAATTTACAGTAGCTATTACAGTGAATAAATACCTTGCTATTGTTTGAGGAGAGTGCACAACAACAAAAAATGTATCACGGCAACTGGCTTGATATATTCACCTCTGAAGGTAAATACTGTACTTACATTCAGTAATCTTCTCTGATTTGTCATCCTAAGGGTCCCAGAGATTAAATGTAGCATAGTTTTGTTTGATAAAATCAATTTTTATATTCAAATGTAGGAACTGGGTTCTACAGTTTGAACCGCTGCTGTCTCTGGCTCCACACCCACCACGCCCGGCCATCTAGATGTGTGAAAGTTAGTGTATAAGCTAATAATCCATCATGTATGACATTCCTGGGAATGTGTAAACTTACATTTTGTATTACCATATTATTTTTGTATGTTTTCTATAGTTATGTACTTGAAAATTTATCAATTTACCAATTCGGCACATTTGGGCAGACTTGATACAAAATAGTCCAGTATTGCAATGCTTCACTGGATCAATCTGAAACTTTGCATACACACTGCTAAATTGTGTCTAAACTGCAATATTATATTGTGGCCTTTCTCTTGCATTTCAAAGATGATGGAACAAAAAAATAAATAGAAAACACATGTTTTTTTGTTTGTATTATCTTTTACCAGATCTAATGTGTTATATTCTCCTACATTCATTTCACATTTCCACAAACTGCAAAGTGTTTCCTTTCAAATGGTATCAATAATATTCATATCCTTGCTTCAGGTCCTGAGCTACAGGCAGTTAGATTTGGGTATATCATTTTAGGCGAAAATTTTAAAAAAAGGGTCCGATCCTTAAGAGGTCAATGTCTCACAGCTATGAATGCCAAGAGAGACAATTACACGTCTTTATTCATATCAGTTTTTGTTTATCTATTTCTTTATCTGTGCTTGCCTTTGTGAAGCCATTAACAAAGAAGGCTATGGTACATGCTTACGGCCCAAGGCTGTCTGTCTCACTCACCAATATTATAGTAAACTCCTGGCTTGCTGGTACACTATCAGTGTTCTTACCTTCATATACACCCTGCAGGTATATGCAAACAGTTACAGCATGAATGATATTACAGAGCATTGATTTAAGAAATAGTGAGAGGATACATATCCAGACTACAACTGAAAAAGGAAAGGAACGTTTAAATCTGAAACTGTGACTGCTTGCGTCAGCGATCTCTAAACTCTGTCTGATAATCTCTTTACTGGTTCAATTAACAACTGTTGGTTAAGTACGCTGTAGTAACGGTAATGTCACAAGCCGACCGAGCTGGAAACAGGGCGGCTCCAAAGCCCCTGTGGTTAAGTAGATAAGTGTCTTAAAGGAGATTTGTTTATTTGCCTGTCTGGTCTTAAACTGAACCACATGCTCTACTAGTAGGCTGACTGTACGCCTGCCGCTGAGGCCACAGCCTCTGACAGGGAAGGAGAGATAGACAACTTCCTCTTTCCACCCGTCAACAACACCCTACTCTCTCTCTCTCTCTTTCTACTCTCTCTCTCTCTGGCTCAGCCCTGTGATATCACGGAGCACAGGATGTGATGTCACTTCCTGTTGTGTGTGCTATGGGACCATAATAGCCACAGAAACACCCCTGATCATGACAGCTGTGTTTCAGAGCTGGAAAACATGCAAATGAATTAACCAACAGGGTCAAAGGCTATCCCTGGGCTCTGTGCCTGCTAACCCTGAGCCCTATGGCCATTTTTCACTGACATTTTTTTCCTCTCAGTATGTTTTTTACCTGAGGCTCACATGACAGCCCTTCATTTTCCATTTACAACCAGGTGTCTCCACAGCTGGCTAACACCACAGGTGAAATCCACAAGCCTACCTACCGCATAACGGGAGAAACTTTGCATAGTGAAATGGCCCGAGCCGCAGGTGTGAATTTGAAACCCACACAGTACCAGTCTGTACTGGATCAAATCTAAATACACTACATGACCAAAAGTATTAATATGGAGTTGGTCCCCCCTTTGCTGCTATAACAGCCTCCACTCTGGGAAGGCTTTCCACTAGATGTGGGAACATTGCTGCAGGGACTTGCTTCCATTCAGCAACAAGAGCATTAGTGAGGTCGGGCACTGATGTTGGGCGATTAGGCCTGGCTTGTAGTCATCCTAAAGGTGTTCGATGGGGTTGAAGTCTCTGCAGGGCTCTCTGCAGGCCAGTCAAGTTCTTCCACACTGATCTCGACAAACCAATTCTGTATGGACCTCGCTTTGTGCACGGAACAGGAAAGGGCCTTCCCCAAACTGGTGCCACAAAGTTGGAAAGACAGAATCGTCTAGTATGTCATTGTATGCTGTAGCGTTAAGATTTCCCTTCACTGGAACTAAGGTGCACAGCCCGAACCAGGAAAAACCGCCTCAAGCCATTATTACTCCTCCACCAACCTTTACAGTTGGCACTATGCATTGGGGCAGGTAGCGTTCTCCTGGCATCCGCCAAACCCAGATTTGTCCGTCGGACTGCCAGATGGTGAAGCGTGATTCATCACTCCAGAGAACGTGTTTCCACTGCTCCAGAGTCCAATGGCGGCGAGCTTTACACCACTCCAGCCGACGCTTGTCATTGCGCCTGGTGATCTTAGGCTTGTGTGCTCGGCCATGGAAACCCATTTCATGAAGCTCCCGACGGACAGTTCTTGTGCTGACGTTGCTTCCAGAGGCAGTTTGGAACTCTGTAGTGAGTGTTGCAACCGAGGACAGACAATTTTTATGCGCTACTCACTTCAGCACTTGGCGGTCCCGTTCTGTTAGCTTGTGTGGTCTACCACTTCGCGGCTGAGCCGTTGTTGCTCCTAGACGTTTCCACTTCACAATAACAACCCTTACAGTTGACCGGGGAAGCTCTAGCAGGGCAGAAATTTGACTAACTGACTTGTTGGAAAGGTGGCATCCTATGACGGTGCCACGTTGAAAGTCACTGAGCTAGCTCTTCAGTAAGGCCATTCTACTGCCAATGTTTGTCTAAGGAGATTGGATGGCTGTGTGCTCGGTTTTATAAACCTGTCAGCAACGGGTGTGGCTGAAATAGCCGATTCCGATAGTAGGGGTGTCCACATACTATTGTATATATAGTGTATATCTATATCCTCTCTCTGTCAAACCTCAGCTAGAAGCAGTCAAAACCCTCAACTTTCCTCCATTCTCTCTGCTGAGAGTTCACAGCTATACCGGGTGAGTGACAGGCGGCTGTGACACACAGCCCTGGTAATAGAAGGCAATTATAAGACCTGGCGAGAGCCTCGACAATGGGGAGAAACTTTCATAAAGCCTCCCTCCTCCTGGGGCTCCCGACATCCACAGACAGTCAAATTAATTACTACAAAACATCAGACAGCTCACAACTGACACAGACACAACTCCTGGAAAGGAGGAACGACGAATGCAACAAATCATGTTTTCATCTAAATAAAGAAGCCAAAGACAATAGACGACTCGGGTACCTTTGAGACCAGGGGGACTATTTCTCCATGGCAACCACCGGTGGAGTGTGTGACAGTGCTGCAGTGTGAGGGTTTGAACTGAGAACGCTGCTTGAGAATGCAGAGAGAAAGAGAGAGATGGAGAGATAGAGAAGGAGAGAGAGATGGAGAGAGAGAAAAGGGGGGGAGAGAGAGAGAGAGAGAGAGAGAGAGAGAGAGAGAGAGAGAGAGAGAGAGAGAGAGAGAGAGAGAGAGAGAGAGAGAGAGAGAGAGAGAGAGAGAGAGAGAGAGAGAGAGAGAGAGAGAGAGAGAGAGAGAGAGAGAGAGAGAGAAAGAAAGAAAGAAAGAAACAGAGAGAGAGAGAGCGAGAGAGTGAGGGGGGAGGACCCACCAAGTGCCATCTAACTCTATACCCATAATGAGAACACACCCTGCCACAGTCCCAGAGCCAGAAAACTGGAAGTTCATGAACTTTCTCTTGAAACCAGTTACTGGGAGAAGATTTCTCTTTATAATACATTATGTCAATGTTTTCAACAGCACATACAGTATATCCCAAAATGCTCATAAGAAAACATTTCTCTAGCGTTGCTATGGTGTTGTTCTCCTGTTTTGTTGTGTTGTTTGAGAATATAATCATGTGGCCTTAAGTGTTATTGTGTGATCCACTGAATGCTTGGGTATGCAATGTATGTGTACTAGGGGGCATGCGTGTGTGTACATGTAAGTAGGTGTGCGTTTGAATGTGTGTGGAAATGCATGTGTACCTCAGTGTATGAGTAATTGTGTGTGTGTGTACGTGTGTCTGCATGTAAATAGGTGTGTGTTTGTGTTCTCGCTCTGTGTGTCCTTTGTTTGTATAGCAAGGCAAACACAAACAGTGTGACACATGGGTCATTGCGTGCGCACGTGTGTGTGTGTGTGGAGAGAGGTCGGTGTGAGTTTGCTGGGCAACTAGTACATTCTTAGAAAAAAGGGTTCCAAAAGGGTTCTTCGGCTGTCCTAGAACCCTCTGTAGAAAGGGTTCTACATGAAACCCCAAGTAATTCTACATGGAACCAAAAGGGTTCTGGACCCAAAAAGGGGACAACTCTTTTAGGTTTTAGATAGCACCTTTTTTTCTAAGAGTGTAAGTGAGAGAGGCACATCGACCTTTTTACTTCCTTTGGCTGCTCTCCCGTCTCACACAGTGTTAAAACACCATAGGCATCAACCATCAACTCTCCTCTGTGTCTCTCGGTCAGTTTAATTATATTTGTACAGTACAATTTGTCCAGTACTTTACTTAAACATTAGTTGTCCTACATTTCTCCAGGGACAGGGAGAGATTCCCTTTACACCCGTAACCTCTCACCCACAACTGTCACTCTTTCCCCCACTCCCTTTCTCCTCCTATGGGTAAAGGGTTGGGCCCAGGTTAAAGGTAGTAGATGATTAAGAAGCAGGACTTAATAATACAGACATCTACGGTCCTTAATGGGACAAACATGACTGGTATACAGATGTACTATCTTAATTTGATCACTTTGTTGTCACAGAGAATTTTCCTGCTTCTAAAGTTATAATTTCCACTTTCAAATGTCAGACTTGATTTATCCAAACAATAAAAAGCTTATGCGGACCAGAGCTAGACCAATGCTACTAGCTACACCTGGACCAGAGCTAGTTAGTGCAGACCAGAGCTAGTGCGGACCAGAACTAGCTAGGTACTAGCTACACCCTGGACCAGAGCTGGACCAGAACTAGCTAGCTAATAGCTACACCCTGGACCAGAGCTGGACCAGAGCTAGTATGGACCAGAGCTACACCACAGCTAGTGCAGACTAGAGCTAGCTAGCTACTAGCTATGCCCTAGATGAGAGCTGGAACAGAGCTAGTGCAGACCAGAGCTGGTGCAGACCAGATTTAGCCAGTTACTAGTTATGCCCTGGACCAATACTAGTTAGTGCAGACCCGAGCTAGCTACCTACTAGCTACGCCCTGGACCAGAGCTGGACCAGAGTTAGTGCGGACCAGAGCTAGCTACTAGGTATGCCCTGGACCAGAACTAGTTAGTGCGGACCAGAGCTAGACCAATGCTAATGCGGACCAGAGCTAGCTAGCTACTAGCTACAACCTGGGCGACAGCTGGTCCAGAGCTAGGTACTGCGGACCAGAGCTAGACCACAGCTAGTGCAGATCAGAGCTAGATAGCTATTAGCTATGCCCTGGACCAGAGTCAGTTAGTGCAGACAAGAGCCAGACCAGACCTCTGGTCCTGGGCGAAGCTAGTAACGAGCTAGCTCTGGTCAGCACTAGCTCTGGTCCACAGAGTAGCTAGTAGTTGTCTTGAAGTATTTATGGTGAAGTAGTCGTAGTGTAAGTGATGGCAGTTGTAATGGTAGTATTGGTAATGGTAGTAATAGGGTTGTCATAGGCTATGGGCTAGTTCTAGTGAGCTATTTTGGGGTGGTTTGTAGGTGTGGAGTTACTATAATGGGTTAGTATAGTAGGCTATAGTGAGTACTATAGCATCATACCATATGATGTATTTTTAAGCTCAAAAAACTTTTTTAGTTGGAACATTCTGAAAGTTTTGTGGCAGTGATTTCAGTTTTGAATGTTGAAGCCTGCATTCCGCCATTGAAATTAATGGGGATACAACACGCTTTATAGTTTATGAAGTAGGAATGGTGGCAAAAAGCTGTATTGAAGCCATTTAAGTTGAGTCAGTCTGCACATGTCAAGGTTGGGGTGATGTTTGTAGCTGAAACGGATCGAGAACAGTGTTGAATCCAAATTGTTCCTTTGAAGTCTATGGAGCTTTTATGATA
Source organism: Coregonus clupeaformis (assembly GCF_020615455.1). Lineage (NCBI taxonomy): Eukaryota > Metazoa > Chordata > Actinopteri > Salmoniformes > Salmonidae > Coregonus > Coregonus clupeaformis. The sequence continues at coordinate 31,962,653 of NC_059194.1, forward strand.
ATTTAAAATGGTTATAGTTCAAAAAGTACAAATAGCATCAACAATCTTTTGACAAGCAATCTAAGTTGAGTCAGTTTGTACATGTCTAAGTTGGTGTGGTGTTTGTAGGCTTTAAAGGTTCAAGAGCAGTGGCGAATCCAAATATTTCCCAATCACTGATTAAAAATATAAACTTAACATGTAAAGTGTTGGTCCCATGTTTCATGAGCTGAAATAAAAGATCCCAGAAATGTTCCATACGCACAAAAAGCTTTTTTCTCTCAGAGTAATCCATCAACCTGACAGGTGTGGCATATCAAGAAGCTAATTCAACAGCATGATCATTACACATGTGCACCTTGTGCTGGGGACAAAAAAAAAGCCACTCTAAAATGTGCAGTTTTGTCACACAACACAATGCCACAGATGTCATACGTTTTGCTGGAGCGTGCAATTGGCATGCTCACTGCAGGAATGTCCACCAGAGGTGTTGCCAAAGAAATTAATGTTAATTTCTCTACCATTAACCCCCTCCAACGACATTTTAGAGAATTTGGCAGTACGTCCAACCGGCCTTACAACCGCAGACGTTTGGCGTTGTGTGGTAGAGCGGTTTGCTGATGTCACTGTTGTGAACAGAGTGACCCATGGTGGCGGTGGGGTTATGGTATGGGCAGGCATAAGCTATGGACAACGAACACAATTGCATTTTAATGATGGCAATTTGAATGCACAGAGATACCGTGACGAGATCATGAGGCCAATTGTCGTGCCATTCATCCGCCACCATCACATCACGTTTCAGCATGATTATTTATTTTATTTTTTATTTTACCTTTATTTAACTAGGCAAGTCAGTTAAGATCAAATTCTTATTTACAATGACGGCCTATACCGGCCAAACCCGGTGTACGCCCCGGTGCACGACCCCATGTCGCAAGCATCTGTACACAATTCCTGGAAGCGGAACATTTCCCAGTTCTTCCATGGCCTGCATATTCACCAGACATGTCACCCATTGAACATGTTTGGGATGCTTTGGATCAACGTTCACGACAGCGTGTTCCAGTTCCTGCCAATATCCAGCAACTTCGCACAGCCATTGAAGGGGAGTGGGACAACATTCCACAGGCCACAATCAACAGCTTGATCAACTCTATGCGAAGGAAATGTGTCGCATTGCATGAGGCAAATGGTGGTCACACCAGATACTGACTGGTTTTCCTATCCACTCCCCTACCTTTAAAAAAATATATATCTGTGACCAACAGATGCATATCTGCATTCCGAGTCATGCAAAATCCATAGATTAGGGCCTAAAGAATTTATTTCAATTGACTGATTTTCTTATATGAACTGTAACTCAGTAAAATCTTTGAAATTGTTGTATTATGCATTTCAATTTTTTGTTCAGCATATAAATGGTATACAAAAGCTGTATACAAGCACACTGTTGCAGACCGGTTTGTACGTCTTAAAGTTTGACTGCGGTCAGGAGCAACATGGAGGAGACATTTTGTATTTATTCTTTGCTATCCTACAGGTTATTACGCAGACCGCGGTCATTTGGCTGGCCAATTACGATAATCCACACACACATATACTCATTCCATTTGAGGTTGTCCTAAAAAACTGTCTGTTATGCTTTTGATTAAGATAGGAGATTAGGGGAAAAAACATGTTCTTGTCTGTTCGTGTTAAACAACCAAATCTGTGTCACTTTTTAAAAGCTGAAGGGAGGCAGAGATTTGACATTCGGTACAGGTGAGAGTTATTTGTTTAACGCTGTCTGAGCTGAGCTTAGGTGAGAGAGAGAGAGAGAGAGAGAGGGGGGAGGGAGGGAGAGAGAGAGAGAGAGAGAGAGAGAGAGAGAGAGAGAGAGAGAGAGAGAGAGAGAGAGAGAGAGAGAGAGAGAGAGAGAGAGAGAGAGAGAGAGAGAGAGAGAGAGAGAGAGAGAGAGAGAGAGAGAGAGAGAGAGAGAGAGAGAGAGAGAGAGAGAGAGAGAGAGAGAGAGAGAGAGAGAGAGAGAGAGAGAGAGAGAGAGAGAGAGAGAGAGAGAGAGAGAGAGAGAGAGAGAAGGAGAGGCTGTCGGTAGGTTGTTGACAGGTGGCCCACAGGGAAGGTACGCCAGGTTGACTCAGGTAACCCCCCCCCCTCCCCCCCACAGGGCTATTAGAGAAGGAGGAGACAGCCCCTGTCATAACCCTCCAGAACATACAATAATCATTTCCATCATTCTCAGCACGTCAACAGGGCCGACAACAACACAGACTGTCAAACAACACTAACGACAGCCGTTGTACTTCAGGAAAAAGGAAGGATAAATAAATGAAGAACTGTCAGAAGCGGTCCAGTTATGGGACAGTGGATTTATAGACATTTAGATGCAGGGGTTAGATGTCAGTTAGAGTCAAGTAGTGGGTGTGAGGTTAATATTCCGCCCTGGTATATTTTACGGGCTCAGAATGACTACATCGCCACTCTATATTTTTTCAAATGTAAAGTGCGGGTAGCTGATTGTAAATCTTGATTGCTATGTATTTATATGGAAGTGGAGGTGTAGAAATGGCCTTAACTATCTGTGCCTGAGGTGTACAGAACTTCAACTTCTCGTTAATGTCTGAAGTACTCCAACTCTTATCTTGCTTCTCTCTCTCCCTTTCTCTCTCTTTCACCTGCCTCTCTCTCTATCCCCCGTCTCCCCCCTCCTTTTCTCTCCACTGAACTCTGACCCCATCTTAATGTAATCGTTATAGACGGGTTAGCTGACAACGTCACAAAAATTATGCACTCGCTTTAAAGGGGCAGAAGGTTGTTTGTTGTTATGGTTCTGGATTGCCAAGCTAGCAACAAGAACAAGAAACTGCCATGTGGTGAATCATAAGTGGCTCGTTTCAGCTCTTTTGATCTTGTTCTTGATGCCATGTCTTGTTATGAGATGTTTTGACAGATGTCACGTCTATGCTAATATGGCTAATATGGCTAACCAACAACTGTAACGATGTATTTGAAAGACAAGGGCTCATTGTGCAACTTTATTTATAGATATTTTTTTTAAATGTCGACAAAATATAGTTGACATGTTATCAACAATCTAAGCCAACCCTGTCTGTTTCGCCCCACACGTTGATTTTGTTACTATCTTAATTTGACCAGTTTCTTGCTGCAGGAAAATGATCCTGCAGCAACAGGAAATGTGAATTATTATGTGGATTATAATTAGGTGTGCTTCCTGAAAGTGAGGAACTTGTCTGTCGGCCCTGCATTAAAGACCATAATTGTTTAAAGAAAATTGTGATAAATAACAAAGTATACCAGTTTCATTTAAGGACCAAAGGATTGACAGCCGTCCCATATAGATTGCAAAATAGTTGGGAAGAGATTTTTGACCTACCGATTCCATGGCATAGTGTTTATGAACTGATACACAAAACGACGCCGGATTCAAAACTTAGAATTGTTCTATTTAAATTATTATACAAAATTCTTGCTACCAATAGAATGTTATTTATATGGGGGATACAATTTTCCCAGCTCTGCAGATTTTGCTGCGAAGAGACAGAATCATTAGATCATTTGTTTTGGTACTGTCCATTTGTAGCTTGTTTTTGGTCACAGGTCCAGGAATGGCTAAAGGATTGCAATATTTACCTGGAGCAAACCCTGCAGATAGCATTACTGGGTGATCTGAAAAGTAATAGTCAATCGATCAATAATATAATAATACTTTTAGCAAAAATGTTTATTTTCAATTTGTAGAAACAATGAGAATAGAAGGGTCCAGAACCTTTGTGAAACATCACAGTACACCAGATAGGTGCAGTGAACTGTGTTGTTTTACAAGGTCAGCCATAGTAGTACGGCGCCCCGGAGCAAATTAGGGTTAAGTGCCTTGTTCAAGGGCACATCAACAGATTTTTCACATTGTCAGCTCAGGTATTCGAACCAGCAACCTTTCAGTTACTGGCCCAATGCTCTAACTGCTAGGCTACCTGCCACCCTTCTGCTAGAACAGTAAAAAACTACCAACACAGAAATAACTTTAAAACGTCCTGACATAAACTGATACTTTTCACACTACAACTACATTTGCATAAATCCCAATGCATTTCAGGTGCCATAGACTTGAATGTGAAAAATTCCTCCTCTCCTTTGCTCCTGACCGCATGTGCTGCCATAGAAATATAATTAATAGAACAGGCGTCCCCATTCAAGTCAATAATGGCATAATGGGCATTGTGGCAGCCATTGCGAGTGTACCCATAAGAGCAAAGCAGTCCAAAGCATGAAGTAAAAGCAGTAAATGTACCCATCAATATGTGCTGTGAGTTGTTGATTGAACTCAACTGACATGACAAAAAATACATTCCATTGCATGAGCCACATCAGTTAACATCCTTTGAATGAACATTCTACATTACCATGGAAATTATTGCATCACAATACCAGGCAGCCATTGCAAGTGTACCCATGAGTTTACCAGTCAAATTGCCAGGGTTCGAGGTTCCAAGCCCGTTGTATTCATTATATTTCAATGTGTGCTGCTGCTGCATTGAGTGGGGCGTTGTCGAGGCAGCCAAAGACTTGTTTGCTAGTGTCTTGTTTCAGCAAGGAGAAACTAAATTGAATCACGTTGTTAAGAATCCATTTTACCGCAGAAAATGACTCAAATGCACGAATGCCAGGCCGTCCCGTCTTCAATTAGCTGTTCATAAAAAATATATACAGTGGGGAGAACAAGTATTTGATACACTGCCGATTTTGCAGGTTTTCCTACTTACAAAGCATGTAGATGTCTGTAATTTTTATCATAGGTACACTTCAACTGTGAGAGACAGAATCTAAAACAAAAATCCAGAAAATCACATTGTATGATTTTTAAGTAATTAATTTGCATTTTATTGCATGACATAAGTATTTGATCACCTACCAACCAGTAAGAATTCCGGCTCTCACAGACCTGTTAGTTTTTCTTTAAGAAGCCCTCCTGTTCTCCACTCATTACCTGTATTAACTGCACCTGTTTGAACTCGTTACCTGTATAAAAGACACCTGTCCACACACTCAATCAAACAGACACCAACCTCTCCACAATGGCCAAGACCAGAGAGCTGTGTAAGGACATCAGGGATAAAATTGTAGACCTGCACAAGGCTGGGATGGGCTACAGGACAATAGGGCAAGCAGCTTGGTGAGAAGGCAACAACTGTTGGCGCAATTATTAGAAAATGGAAGAAGTTCAAGATGACGGTCAATCACCCTCGGTCTGGGGCTCCATGCAAGATCTCACCTCGTGGGGCATCAATGATCATGAGGAAGGTGAGGGATCAGCCCAGAACTACACGGCAGGACCTGGTCAATGACCTGAAGAGAGCTGGGACCACAGTCTCAATGAAAACCATTAGTAACACACTACGCCGTCATGGATTAAAATCCTGCAGCGCACGCAAGGTCCCCCTGTTCAAGCCAGCGCATGTCCAGGCCCGTCTGAAGTTTGCCAATGACCATCTGGATGATCCAGAGGAGGAATGGGAGAAGGTCATTTGGTCTGATGAGACAAAAATAGAGCTTTTTGGTCTAAACTCCACTCGCCGTGTTTGGAGGAAGAAGAAGGATGAGTACAACCCCAAGAACACCATCCCAACCGTGAAGCATGGAGATGGAAACATCATTCTTTGGGGATGCTTTTCTGCAAAGGGGACAGGACGACTGCACCATATTGAGGGGAGGATGGATGGGGCCATGTATCGCGAGATCTTGGCCAACAACCTCCTTCCCTCAGTAAGAGCATTGAAGATGGGTCGTGGCTGGGTCTTCCAGCATGACAACGACCCCGAAACACACAGCCAGGGCAACTAAGGAGTAGCTCCGTAAGAAGCATCTCAAGGTCCTGGAGTGGCCTAGTCAGTCTCCAGACCTGAACCCAATAGAAATCCCTGCTGCAGGGTGTGCAAACCTGGTCAAGACCTACAGGAAACGTATGATCTCTGTAATTGCAAACAAAGGTTTCTGTACCAAATATTAAGTTCTGCTTTTCTGATGTATCAAATACTTATGTCATGCAATAAAATGCAAATTAATGACTTAAAAATCATACAATGTGATTTTCTGGATTTTTGTTTTAGATTCCGTCTCTCACAGTTGAAGTGTACCTATGATAAAAATTACAGACCTCTACATGCTTTGTAAGTAGGAAAACCTGCAAAATCGGCAGTGTATCAAATACTTGTTCTCCCCACTGTATATATACTGTAATTTTTTTAAGGGATATGACAGTTATTATGTTTTCATGACTGTCTTCATCCATAACCATCAGTTAGAGGTTCAGACGGTTATATGGTAATTGTGCCATCCCTAGATCATGCACACATACTGTATCTCTCGTAACTAACTTTTCACCTACTCAAGGTGGATCATCATTTTCAATAGAGTGACACAAATCAAATCCCAAATCAAATCAAATTGTATTTGTCACATACACGTGTTTAGCAGATGTTATAGCGGGTGTAGCGAAATGCTTGTGCTTCTAGCTCCGACAGTGCAGTAATATCTAACAAGTAATAACTAACAATTTCACAACATATACCTAATACACACAAAAATGTCACGGTTTCGGCCGAGGCTGCCTCTCTCCCTTGTTCGGGCAGGCTTCGGCGTTCGTTGTCTCCGGAGTACTAGCTGCCACCGTTGTATGTTTCATGTTCGTTTGCTTCTGTCTAAGTGTTGTCACACCTGTTTTCATTCAGTGTCATTAGTGTCCTATTTAGTTCCCGTTGTGTGTGTCAGGTGTTGTGTAATATTGTTTTGTGTCAGATGTGTTTTCGCTCGGTTGAGCTTCTCTCCACTGCGCTGGAGTTACGCACCTGTTTGTGCGCTGTTCTGTTTCGTTTTCGCCTTCGTGCGTATTTCGCCTTCGGGCAAGAGTTGTCCGTTCTGCCGTGTTTTCGGCTCAATACAAGTTTATTGGATTATCCGTCTGCGTCCTGCAATTGATTCCGCCACTACACCTACAGCACACCTTGACAAAAAATAGAAAGAAATGGAATTGAAGAAAATATACATATATGGACAAGCAATGGCAATGACAGAGCGGCATGGACTAAGATACAGTAGAATATTATAGAATATAATGCAGTATATACATATGAGATGAGTAGTGCAAGATATGTAAACATTATTAAAGTGACTGTAAATGTTATTAAAGTGACTAGTGTTCCATTTCTTAAAGTCCTTGATGATCTTTTTGGCCTTCCTGTGACATCGGGTGCTGTATGTGTCTTGGAGGGCGGGTAGTTTGCCCCCGATAATGCGTTCGGCAGACCGCACCACCCTCTGGAGAGCCCTGCGGTTGCGGGTGGTGCAGTTGCCGTACCAGGTGGTGATACAGCCCGGCAGGAATGCCGGAGAGAGGGAGTGAGAATGCCGGATTTTCAATAGCCCAGGTGTAGTGTTTCTAAGACTTAAATAAGCGCGGGCACGCTAGCACACACAAGGCACACGAACACGAATACGCACACACAAACACACTCATTCCCTCTCTCTCTGTCCCATACCAAGCCGTGCAGAAGAAGATATTATTACATAGTGGACCTAACTGGTTCCAGTGAATGTGGCCAATAAAGTGCTTTGTCCCAGAGTGGTCGAGCGGAACGGTCAGACATCTTCCATGCGGTCTGCTGGATCTGGTCAAACTCTCTATGACCACTGTATCCTAGTCCAAGTCCACTAAAGTCTGTCACCCACAACTGAGAGCCAGGAATGTGAATGTTGACTGGAACATGGTGAGCTACTGGTCAGGTCAGGACTTCAGGGAGGAAGACTGGTGGAGTTAAACTAGTGGGATGATGTGAGGGGAGTAGGAGGGTTACAGTGTCAATAGCCTTTAGTTCCCTTCACGTTTACACCAACATGACAGAGCAAAGCTTTCCAGGAAGAGGGAAGACGACAGCAACACCCAAGAATGGATCGCAACTACTTTATCTATACTGTATGTCTACACTGAGTATTCAAAACACGATGAACATCTGCTCTTTCCATGATATAGAATGACCAGGTGAAAGCTATGATCCCTTATTGATGTCACTTGTTATATCCACTTCAATCAGGGGAGGAGACAGGTTAAAGAAAGATTTTTAAGTCTTGAGACAATTGAGACATGAATTGTATATATGTGCCATTTTCCAAGATGGCGTAGCAGTGCGGTCGCTTTATTTCATCGTCCTGTGTAAATATCCCGTTTCTTGTTTTTTTTGGTCTATTTTTGTATATATCTCTTAATTTTTACTTTTCATTCTTTAACTAAATATACTTTCCTGCAACCCGCCTCACCCAACGTGGAAAGGATTCTATTATTTCTTTATAACTTTCATCAAGAACCGTAAGCTGATACTAGCTAGTGTAGCCGCAACTAAATGGCTACCTGTTATTAGTCACCGTTAGCGTCTTCCCCACTGTCCGTGGCCTACACTATCCACCAGCCAGCTCTAGCTCTAGCCTGGACAATTCGTCGGCCAGTCTGCACAGCGTGCTATCGACCCAGCGTGCTATCGACCCAGAGCTTATTGGACTTTCTGCCGGAATCACTGGACCCTAGCGCCGGATCTTCACAACCAGCTAGCTAGCTGCAACCTGTTGTGGCTGATTTACCATTGCCCTATAGCAAGCACCAGTTAGCCCTGAGCTAGCCTCAGGCCCATCTCCTGGCTATCTACCTCTCTGTCAACCGGACGGGACCTCCTAGTGTTAACACTGAGCCCCGCCGATCCAACACAACTGGTTTGCCGACGAAATAGTCTGATGTGGTTTCATCAGGCTTCCAGTTGCGACGACCACGAAGATCCATCTGCCATCCCCGGCCCGCTAGCACACGCAAACTACAACTGTGCTCCCTGCAAGCTGGCTGAAGCACCAATTTGAACTGCTCTCGGACTCACATATTGCTGTTCACTGGACCTTATGATCACTCAGCTGCACAGCTGATGCCTGCTGGACTGTTCCTTTACACGGTACCCTGTCCTGTTTATTCTGTTTAGTCTTAGCCCAAACGTTATCGCTATTTCCAGTTGTTGTCTTAGCTCTCTCTAATAACACCTGTGACTGCTTTATGCCTCTCTCCCATGTCAATTATGCCTTGCCTATTGCTGTTTGGGTTAGTTCTTATTATACAATTTTACTGTAGAACCCCTAGTCCCTCTCAAACTGCCTCATATAGTTCCTTTGTTCCACCCCCTATACACGCCGAGACCGGCTCAATCGGTGCCTCCAATGACGCTATCTCTTTCATTGTTACCCAACGCTTTAGGGTTACCTGAACTGTACTCATATCCTTCCATATCCTTTTCTGTACATAATGCCCTGAATCTTTTCTACAACGCCCGGAGAACTGCCCCCTTTATTCTATGTACCCAACGCACTAGAAGACCAGTTCTTAAAGCCTTTAGTCGTATCCTTATTCTAGTCCTCCTCTGTTCCTCTGGTGATGTAGAGGCTAACCCAGGCCCTGCAGCCCCCAGTATCACTCATACTCCCCAGGAGCTATCATTTGTTGACTTCTGTAACAGTAAAAGTATTGGTTTTCTGCACATAAATATCAGAAGCCTCCTTCCTAAGTTTGAGTTATTCACTGCGTTAGCACACTCCGCCAACCCTGATGTTCTAGCAGTGTCTGAATCCTGGCTTAGGAAGGCCACCAAAAATTCTGAAATTTCCATCCCCAACTATAACATTTTCCGTCTAGATAGAACTGCCAAAGGGGGTGGAGTTGCAATCTACTGTAGAGATAGCCTGCAGAGCTCTATCATACTATCCAGGTCTGTGCCCAAACAGTTTGAGCTTCTACTTCTAAAAATCCACCTTTCCAGAAATAAATCTCTCACTGTTGCCGCTTGCTACAGACCCCCCTCAGCCCCCAGCTGTGCCCTGGACACCATATGTGAAATGATTGCCCCCCATCTATCCTCAGAGTTCGTACTGCTTGGTGACCTAAATTGGGATATGCTTAACACCCCGGCCATCCTACAATCTAAACTAGATGCCCTCAATCTCACACAAATTATCAACGAACCTACCAGGTACAACTCTAAATCCGTAAAACATGGGTACCCTCATAGATATCATCCTGACTAACTTACCCTCTAAATACACCTCCGCTGTCTTCAACCAGGATCTCAGCGATCACTGCCTTATTGCCTGCGTCCGTAACGGGTCCGCGGTCAAACGACCACCCCTCATCACTGTCAAACGCTCCCAAAAACACTTCAGCGAGCAGGCCTTCCTAATTGACCTGGCCCAGGTATCCTGGATGGATATAGATCTCATTCCGTCAGTAGAGGATGCCTGGTTGTTCTTTAAAAGTAATTTCCTCTCAATCTTAAATAGACATGCCCCATTCAAAAAATACAGAACTAAGAACAGATATAGCCCCTGGTTCTCCTCAGACTTGACTGCCCTTGACCAGCACAAAAACATCCTGTGGCGTACTGCATTAGCATCAAATAGCCCCCGCGATATGCAACTTTTCAGGGAAGTTAGGAACCAATATACACAAGCAGTTAGGAAAGCAAAGGCTAACTTTTTCAAACAGAAATTTGCATCCTGTAGCACTAACTCCAAAAAGTTTTGGGACACTGTAAAGTCCATGGAAAATAAGAGCACTTCCTCCCAGCTGCCCACTGCACTGAGGCTAGGAAACACTATCACCACCGATAAATCTACAATAATCGAGAATTTCAACAAGCATTTTGCTACGGCTGGCCATGCTTTCCACCTGGCTACCACTACCCCGGCCACCAGCTCTGCACCCTCCGCTGCAACTTGCCCATGCCCCCCCGCTTCTCCTTCACACAAATCCAGACAGCTGATGTTCTGAAAGAGCTGCAAAATCTGGACCCCTACAAATCATCTGGGCTAGACAATCTGGACCCTTTCTTTCTAAAACTAGCCACTTGAAATTGTCGCAACCCCTATTACTAGCCTGTTCAACCTCTCTTTCGTAAAGTCTGAGATCCCCAGAGATTGGAAAGCTGCCGCGGTCATCCCCCTCTTCAAAGGGGGTGACACTCTAGATTCAAACTGTTACAGACCCATATCCATCCTGCCCTGCCTTTCAAAAGTTTTTGAAAGCCAAGTCAACAAACAGATCACCGACCATTTCGAATCCCACCGTACCTTCTCCGCTATGCAATCCTGTTTCCGAGCTGGTCATGGGTGCACTTCAGCTACGCTCAAGGTCCTAAACGATATTATAACCGCGATCGATAATAGACAGTACTGTGCAGCCGTTTTCATTGACCTGGCCAAGGCTTTCGACTCTGTCAACCACCGCATTCTTATTGGCAGACTAAATAGCCTTGGTTTCTCAAATGACTGCCTCTCCTGGTTCACCAACTACTTCTCAGATAGAGTTCAATGTGTCAAATCGGAGGGCCTGTTGTCTGGACCTATGGCAGTCTCTATGGGGGTTCCACAGGGTTCAATTCTTGGGCCGACTCTTTTCTCTGTGTATATCAATGACGTCGCTCTTGCTGCTGGTGACTCTCAGATCCACCTCTACGCAGACGACACCATTTTGTATACATCTGGCCCTTCATTGGACACTGTGTTAACAAACCTCCAAACGAGCTTCAATTCCATACAACACTCCTTCAGTAGCCTCCAACTGCTCTTAAACACTAGTAAAACTAAATGCATGCTTTTCAACCGAACGCTGCTTGCACCCGCCCACCCGACTAGAATCACTACACTCGACGGGTCTGACCTAGAGTATGTGGACAACTACAAATATCTAGGTGTCTGGTTAGACTGTAAACTCTCCTTCCAGACTCACATTAAGAATCTCCAATCCAAAGTTAAATCTAGAATCGGTTTCCTATTCCGCAACAAAGCCTCCTTCACTCATGCTGCCAAACATGCCCTCGTAAAATTGACTATCCTACCGATCCTTGACTTCGGCGATGTCATTTACAAAATAGCCTCCAACACTCTACTCAGCAAATTGGATGTAGTCTATCACAGTGCCATCCGTTTTGTCTCCAAAGCCCCATATAATACCCACCACTGTGACCTGTACGCTCTTGTTGGCTGGTCCTCACTACATATTCGTCGCCAAACCCACTGGCTCCAGGCCATCTATAAATCACTGCTAGGCAAATCCCCGCCTTATCTTAGCTCATTGGTCACCATAGCAACACCCACCCGTAGTCTGCGCTCCAGCGGGTATATCTCACTGGTCATCCCCAAAGCCAACACCTCCTTTGGCCGCAATTCCTTCCAGTTCTCTGCTGCCAATGACTGGAACAAATTGCAAAAATCTCTGAAGCTGGAGACACTTATCTCCCTCACTAACTTTAAGCATCAGTTGTCAGAGCACCTTACCGATCACTGCACCTGTACACAGCCCATCTGAAATTAGCCCGCCCAACTACCTCATCCCTATATTGTTATTTATTTTGCTCATTTGTACCCCAGTATCTCTATTTGCACATCATCTCTTGCACATCTATCATTCCAGTGTTAATACTAATTGTAATTATTTTGCACTATAGCCTATTTTATTGCCTTACCTCCATAACTTGCTAAATTTGCACACACTGTATATATATATGTATTTCTGTTGTATTTTTATTAAATTTTTTTGACTTTGTTTTGTTTTACCCCATATGTAACTCTGTGTTGTTGTTTTTATCGCACTGCTTTGCTTTATCTTGGCCAGGTCGCAGTTGTAAATGAGAACTTGTTCTCAACTGGTTTACCTGGTTAAATAAAGGTGAAATAAAAAAATTTAAAAAATAGGGTGAATGGGCAAGAAAAAATATTTAAGTGTCTCTGAACAGGGTATGGTAGTAGGTGCCAGGCACACCGGTTCGTGTCAAGAACTGCAAAACTGCTGGGCTTTTCACGCTCAACAGTTTCCTGTGTGTATCAAGAATGGTCCATCACCCTAAGGACATCCAGCCAACTTGTTTGGTTTACTCTGTGTATATCTAAAAGTTTACAGTGCTGTTTTATTAAAAAGCTGACATGTTTTGACCATAGTCTTTGTCAAAGCTTGTCAGAGTGACAGAGCTAACTTCTGTGTCATGTACTGTGTCATGTACTGTGTCATGTACTGTGTCATGTACTGTGTCATGTACTGTGTCATGTACTGTGTCATGTACTGTGTCATGTACTGTGTCATGTACTGTGTCATGTACTGTGTCATGTACTGTGTCATGGGGTCTAACTAATACCTGTAGCAAACCTCCTGAACAATAGAATAAAACTACGCCACTTTAAGGGTGGTTGAGAAGACAATGAACATGGTTTATGTGGGTTGTTTGATTTTGAGGTCACAAAAGCCTTACAGTAATACACTACTGATTGTACTCATCAGATACCCTGGATGGGGTTTGCCATGCACCTCATGTAGGCTACAGAAGAAACTTGTTTGTGACAAATACAAGTCAAGTGTTTGTGTCAACCTTTAAATGTTACTGCCACCCACCTCCCTGATACAGCTTTATATTAGCCAGGGGAAGCCCCATCTCTCATACCAATGCTGACGACTCATCTCTAAAGGTCAGGGGTCAGGTCTTTTGTCATCGACATCAAACAAACAACCGTGTGGAGCGGTGAGTCACCCTTCTGCCAGTCCAGGGTATGGTAGCAGCCTTCTGGGCTTTGGCGGGTAATTATCTGTCACCCAAAACCTTCAGAAGGCAGGCGAGAGCCCCGCAAGTGGTTTCATGTATCACAGTAAAACTGTACATAATACCCCAAGGAGAATATGGTGTATACGGTATGCCTACAGTTGAACAGGTATAGAAAACCTTGGATTTGTCCTAAAAGAGAAGGGAATCACTTATGAACATTCCTCACAAACGCAAGGCCAGAATTCCAATGCAATGCGTCCAAATGCCTCTGAGCGAAGTGAATAAAATGTGAGGTCAGTCAAGACTTAGTGACACAACAGCAACATGCAGTTTACTCTAAAGCAGTATACATGCTAAGCTACTGATACAATCATAACACAGAAATATGAGAGCTATGTAAACATAAAAACAGATTATCACAGAGGGAAGAGAGGCAGACATACAGCATAGTTTTGGATCATAAAGATAATTTCCTGTCTGTTTGGGTATTAGTAGACCTGTATCTGACACATTTTAACATTTTACTGCAGTGGGCTAAATCAGGGTCACAAAGAGTGTTTCTTGGTAGTCTTAAACAAATCTACTTTGAAACAAAAGTATATACGCCTCACACACATGGTTATGGGCTTAAAAAAAAAGAAGACACCTGTACCATGTCAGATATAAAGTTAAAATGTATTCAATTTTGAGTTTGCATCCCAGTATTACATTTTATATACACTGCTCAAAAAAATAAAGGGAACACTTAAACAACACAATGTAACTCCAAGTCAATCACACTTCTGTGAAATCAAACTGTCCACTTAGGAAGCAACACTGATTGACAATAAATGTCACATGCTGTTGTGCAAATGGAATAGACAACAGGTGGAAACTATAGGCAATTAGCAAGACACCCCCAATAAAGGTCTGGTTTTGCAGGTGGTGACCACAGACCACTTCTCAGTTCCTATGCTTCCTGGCTGATGTTTTGGTCACTTTTGAATGCTGGCGGTGCTTTCACTCTAGTGGTAGCATGAGACAGAGTCTACAACCCACACAAGTGGCTCAGGTAGTGCAGCTCATCCAGGATTGCACATCAACGCGAGCTGCGGCAAAAAGGTTTGCTGTGTCTGTCAGCGTAGTGTCCAGAGCATGGAGGCGCTACCAGGAGACAGGCCAGTATATCAGGAGACGTGGAGGAGGCCGTAGGAGGGCAACAACCCAGCAGCAGGACTGCTACCTCCGCCTTTGTGCAAGGAAGAGCAGGAGGAGCACTGCCAGAGCCCTGCAAAATGACCTCCAGCAGGCCACAAATGTGCATGTGTCTGCTCAAACGGTCAGAAACAGACTCCATGAGGGTGGTATGAGGGCCCGACGTCCACAGGTGGGGGTTGTGCTTACAGCCCAACACCGTGCAGGACGTTTGGCATTTGCCAGAGAACACCAAGATTGGCAAATTCGCAACTGGCGCCCTGAGCTCTTCACAGATGAAAGCAGGTTCACACTGAGCACATGTGACAGACGTGACAGAGTCTGGAGACGCCGTGGAGAACGTTCTGCTGCCTGCAACATCCTCCAGCATGACCGGTTTGGCGGTGGGTCAGTCATGGTGTGGGGTGGCATTTCTTTGGGGGGCCGCACAGCCCTCCATGTGCTCGCCAGAGGTAGCCTGACTGCCATTAGGTACTGAGATGAGATCCTCAGACCCCTTGTGAGACCATATGCTGGTGCGGTTGGCCCTGGGTTCCTCCTAATGCAAGACAATGCTAGACCTCATGTGGCTGGAGTGTGTCAGCAGTTCCTGCAAGAGGAAGGCATTGATGCTATAGACTGGCCCGCCCGTTCCCCAGACCTGAATCCAATTGAGCACATCTGGGACATCATGTCTCGCTCCATCCACCAACGCCACGTTGCACCACAGACTGTCCAGGAGTTGGCGGATGCTTTAGTCCAGGTCTGGGAGGAGATCCCTCAGGAGACCATCCGCCACCTCATCAGGAGCATGCCCATATTATGAAATTGTATCTGCTGCTATTTGGTATTGGATTTTGTTTTATTTATATATATAATGAATGTTATCTTTATATATATTTATTAATTGTTTGTCTTTACAATTGTTATGGAAAAAAATTATTAAAAAGTTATTTTATTTGTATTTGTTATCAATCTTTATTTATTATGAAATTATGAAAAATATTAATAACATTCCACCCATGAGGCCATTAGGTCATTAG
This sequence comes from Coregonus clupeaformis, assembly GCF_020615455.1. NCBI lineage: Eukaryota > Metazoa > Chordata > Actinopteri > Salmoniformes > Salmonidae > Coregonus > Coregonus clupeaformis. The sequence goes on from NC_059194.1 coordinate 31,978,476, forward strand.
GTGACTGCAGGAAAGGGCTACGCCACACAGTGTTTTCTCTCTTTCGCTGTCTCTGTCTCTCTTTCTGTCTGTTTTCTAGAAGCTTCTTCTGACAGAGCAGATCCTCCTCACGTCAACAACATGTCTTCTCTCAGGCTCATCTCACTCTGTGTTAAAGGTCAGTCAATACCCTCCTAGTGATGGCAGTGAAAAAGCCAATGTCCCTAATGTCCCCTCGCCTAACCCACATCACAACATGGTAATGTTCCGTTACTGTAGCTTTTTTTCTGAACAAATAAGCAGGCCCTTCTCCTCTCTCTCTCCTCATCAATTGGCCCCCATTCTCTTCACTACTACACCCAGCAACATCGTAAAACTGTGTTAGCTACATTCTGCGTCTGCTCTAAAATAATCATGTCTGCTCTCTTGCTCTGTCATTATCTCTCCATCAACCCCCCACACACCCTGCGCCTGCCTACCAAATTATGTAACATCTCTGCCTTCATAACTAACCCTTGTAGTCCGCCTCCCTAATCTCTCCCTTCGAACTGGCCATTATGGAACGCAGCACACCTGTATGCTATGGGGGGATTGGGGAGACACACGGTGGGCGGGAGAGGAGCATCTGTCTGCCCATCTCTCTGCCTGCCTGGCGTTGCCTGGTGATTAATTCCGGCAGAAGTCTGGTATTTGCTCCACAGTGTGGGGATGTGAGGACCTCTCTCTCTCTTTCTCGGCATTATCACACTTTCTCTTTCCTCCTCCTGTCTCTCTCTCTCTCTCTCTCTCTCTCTCTCTCTCTCTCTCTCTCTCTCTCTCTCTCTCTCTCTCTCTCTCTCTCTCTCTCTCTCTCTCTCTCTCTCTCTCTCTCTCTCTCTCTCTCTCTCTCTCTCTCTCTCTCTCTCTCTCTCTCTCTCTCTCTCTCTCTCTCTCTCTCTCTCTCTCTCTCTCTCTCTCTCTCTCTCTTTATCTTATTTCTCTCCCTCTCCCTCCCCTATCTTTGCATCTGTCTTGCTATCCCCTCTCTCCGTCTCTATCACCTCTATCATTTTTCTCTCCCTCCCTTTCGCCCTTCTCTCCTTTTCTCGCTCTCCCTCTCTTCTCTCGTCTTCTCTCTCTCCCCTCTCTCCACTGCTGTCTCTGGCAGATTGGAGTTTAATTAAATATTAACCGGTGCTCTGCGCAGCACGGTGGGGGCGTGAGGGAAGGCCTGAGTCGAGGGATGGGGGTGTGGTGGGTGCGTAGGTGAGGGGGAGAGCGAGCCTGCCTGTCTGCCTCCCTCCCTCCCTCCCTGAGCCGGGGCTAGATGCTGGAGCCTCATCAGATGAGGACTCCTCTGGCTGTTCTGCGTGGGCAACAACGGGGAACACACCGGCTAGAATGAACTGGCTAACCCAAACACACAACCATAAACAGAAACACACAAGCGTGTATGTACGTATGCTGTATGTGCACACATGCACGCACGCACACACAAACACACACACACACACACACACACACACACACACACACACACACACAACAGCAGCTCAGCTTATAGTGTTTATCATCTTTATTACTTTATTACTTTCTTCAGAGTTTTCCCTAAACTGATTTTATTACATTGTCTTCAGATTATCTAGTCTCTTAGCTGCATGTAGTTATCGACCTTGGAAAGTGATGCATGACAGCCACAACAGATACAGACAAGAGTTTGGCTTGGTTTTGCCTTGAAGCCCTTACAGCACAGAATCACTATAGATACCTCTCCTGGACCAGCCTTGTACAATGTTTGTGACATTCACACAGCCACTCATGGACACTCACTAAACTATTGCAACAAAATCAGCCTTGGAAAACCACAGTCACTCACAACCATTAGACTCTCAAGACATTTCAGAGTCCATTTTTGAACCATATAGCTCTCTCCTCTCTCTTCTCTCTCTATTTGGGCTATATCAGTGATGTTGTGCTGTGCCCGCTTTAGACCCATCCAAAATAATTTGACTCTCTACAGACATTTTATGATCCCTTTTAGAACCACATATCCCTCTCCAAGGGTCTCTCCAGGTACACTAAGTATTTAGACTTTGTTTGGGAGGCTGGCAGTGCCAGTCCTGGATCATCCATAATATATGACACACTCTAATGGGGGTAAACAGAAAGTTACCCCAAGGCAGGAAGGGAAACGCTGGGGAGAGAATCCAAACCATGGAGTAAAATGTACTGTATACTGGGTGGTGGGTGCCAAATGGAACAACAACAGCTTGTGAGCAGAAGTTTTGTGTGTTGGGGGGTAAGGTGATGTGTGTGTGTGTGTGTGTGTGTGTGCGTGCGTGCACGCGTTCTTATGCTTACATGTGTGTGCATTGAAGTACCCAGAGGCCTACTGGTTTACATAGACGTCAGGGTTAGGTTAAATTCCAATTGAAGGCAGCCAATTCAGGAAATAAACCAAAATTACAATTTAATAATCGAAAAAAAGGCATTTATTTTCAATGACTTCTCAATAAACTGAAAAGTAAAAGCTATTTATTTCTAACTTTTTTAAATGTCTAAATTTTTTATTCAAATCACATCCTGAATTGACTGCCTTCAATTAGAATTTAGCCCGTAGAACAACCTGGTCTCAGAGCATTTCGAATTATTCTTTAAGTAAATCGAAGATGCTCCATTTATGATATGTTGCGTTTTGTATGGTATATATTAATTTGTGGATGTCCATCATCTATTTAATATCAGATATTATGAATTACAATTTGGATTATATGATACGAATTTGCAAAATGTACAATATGTTACAGATTTTGCGAAACGTACAATATGTAACAAATTTGCAAAACACATGAGATGTTACGAAATCCAATTTGTTGTGGCTAACGTTGGCTAGGTGGCTAATGCTAATGTTAGCTAGCTGGCTAATGTTAGCTAGGCTAGGGGTTAGGGTTAGGATTAGGGTTAAGGTTAGGGTTAGGGTTATGGTTAAGGTTAGGGTTAAGGTTAAGGTTAGGAGTTAGGTTAAATGGTTAAGGTTATGGTTAAGGTTAGGGGAAGGGTTGGCTAAAAGTCTTAATATTAGGGTTAGGAGAAGGGTTAGCTAACATGCTAAGTAGCTGCAAAGTAACTAAAAAGTAGTAAGTATACTGAACAAAAATATATACGCAACATGCAACAATTTCAACAATTTTACTGAGTTACAGTTCATATAAGGAAATCCGTCAATTGAAATAAATTCATTAGGCCCTAATCTATGGATTTCACATGACTGGGCAGGGGCGCATACATGGGTGGGCCTGGGAGGGCATAGGCCCATCCAGTGGGGAGCCAGGCCCAGCCAATCAGAATGAGTTTTTCCCCACAAAAGGGCTTTAATACAGAAATAAATACTCCTCAGTTGCATCAGCTGTCTAGTTGGCTGGTGTCAGACGATCCTGCAGGTGAAGAAGCCGCAAAGTGGAGGTCCTGTGCTGGCGTGGTTACACATGGTCTGCGGATGTGAAGCCGGTTGGATGTACTGCCAAATTCTCTAAAACAATGCTTATGGTAGAGAAATTAACATTAAATTGATGGACATCCCTGCAGTCAACATGCCAATTGCACGCTCCCTCAAAAATTGAGACATCTGTAAGAGCGTCTGCTAAATGACTAAAATGTCAATGTAAAAACTGCACATTTTAGAGTGGCCTTTTTTTGTCCCCAGCACAAGGTGCACCTATGTAATGATCATGATGTTTAATCAGCTTCTTGATATGCCACACCTGTCAGGTGGAGGGATGAACTTGGCAAAGGAGAAATGCTCACTAACAAGGAAGAAAACAAATTTGCGCACAACATTTGAGAGTAATAAGCTTTTTGTGCATGTTGAAAATTTATGGGATCTTTCATTTCAGCTCATGAAACATGGGACCTACACTTTACATGTTGCATTTATATTTTTGTTCAGTATAGTTTAAAAGTTGTTAATTAGCTAAAATGCTAACGTTTTTCGTGATGAGATTCGAACACGCAGCCTTTGGGTCACTAGACGTTTGCGTTATACGCTCACCCTTCCACCCCGACCAACCACCCTCCTTTTAATTTTTGCCTTAAGTAACCTTCTGTCTTATGTAACCATACCAAACATAACATATCATACTAATTTTAAGTCCCGGTTTACATTTACTATCTTACGTCTAGTCTATGAGACCAGGCTGCATAGGACCCCCATCCTTGTTCCAGCATCCCTGGAGTCAAGATCAAGATTAACCTGAATGACAGACAGAAATAGTCATTAGAAAGTGTAGTATTGGGGTATCAATAGCCCTACATTGAGGGATATAAACGTTGGCAAACATGGACACAGGGGTTACATTTATGGAATGTTCACCCTCTGTGGATGAAAGGGAGAACGCGTTGGATATTGAACATGGTGCAGCAACCAATTTGAGCAGTTGTTCCACTACTTACTTACTCCAAATGTAATATTCTTATGTAACACTAGTTATATTTTCATTAAGTTTACCTAGAGTTGTGCCCTCTCCAAAGGGTTGAAGTCTCACCCACACACTTCTCTCCTGTTGGCCTACAGTAGGTCTAAACACACAACCATAGAATGTTTCACAATGAGCTTGCCTGCATAGCTCCAGTCAGCATCGGGCCGGTGGAAACATCGATTTCCTGTCAGAGCCATCGAGGAGTCCCCGCTCCCTGGCCTGCAGTGGGGCTGGAACAGCCAGGGGGAACATCAGTAACCCACAGGCGTTCTGGCAGCGTTTAGTGGCGGTTTGTTCATTCGTCCTATTACCTCCGTGAGTGGCAGAGAGTTTCCCGGAGTAGCCTATTGAGTAGGGGAGGCCGGGGTAACCCCGCAATTAGTCTGATAGGACAGTCGTGGCCCAGAGCCTCGTCAGCATCCGCTGGCCTCCAGCATCATTCATCAATGACAAAGAGGTAGATAGAGAAAGCATCTTCCTTATCCTAAGCAATAGTAGGGGATGGACATAATGAATGATGCGTAATTTACACGTCCATAGATGACCTAGTCTCCACTCAAATTGACGAGAGGAGAGACTTATTGTTTATTGCTTGAGAATTGTTTGTGGTATTCAATTATCTGTGCCGCTGGTCAAAGTAATCTCCGTACCATGCATGTTCATAATAGTGGCTTACACTTTCATAACCACTCTCAAGGGCTTGAACCATTTCATTGCCAGGCAAGCAGCCCTGAATAGGCCTACGCCTACAATGCACTAATTAATACAATTCCCAAAACCAAGTGAAAGAAAACGACTACATTCACATAGCCTATTGCCTAACCATGACCCGTTCTGAAAATATGCATTTTGACAGCAAAGATACAAAAAATATATAATAATAACACGCGGTACTGCCATCATTGCGTAGGATTTCCGGCCTCTCTCTTCATCTCACCTGTCAAACTGCTGATGTCTAACTAACTCATTCATTGATGAGGTAGACAATAATGTTTGCAATTAAATTCTTCAAAAACATGTTTTTTTCCACGTCTCCTCGGTGCACCTTTTTGTGCGTCAACGGGATGGGTAGGCTGGCTATGAAAAGATGCATAGATTGTGAATGCATAGAACTAATGTCCCCTTTCAGATATTATAATGCAAGATTCATGACAATAGTATAATTTGTCAAATATATGAACACACTTATGTTGCGTTTTTGTGCATTCGTGTTGATGCAGAACTGCAATTGCATTGCCATAATATAACTGAAACCCATACTGAAACGAGCTGCATAGAGAACTGTTTATTAAATTTTCATTTAGATCATTTAAAAGCTTGCAATACAGCTGAAATGTACCAGCTTCTATCTAAAATAAAGGCTACAGTGTTTTCCTTGCTGGTTTGGGTGAGGGAGGAGTATGGTGCGGAGTGCTGACATTACTTATTGTACGGTGTACTGAGTAGAGTGCTGGACTTGAGCTGCACTCCTACCTCTCATTCACTGCTGCCAAGCACCGATCAGCGTTACCTCAGGAAGCTCCAAATAAGGGCAAGGAAATGGAAACCCACCGGAATAGTTCCTTACTTAGACACAACCTTATATGGCATGGCAGAGCTGGGTTTTCCGGCAAGCGTGCAGCCTGCTACACAGATGGGAAATCCGAATCTAAACAACGCGCCATCGGGGAGACAGCAAGAATTATGCCGCCTTCTCTAGCAGGGATTCTATGAAGATGCATCGATTCAGGGTTGAGGAAGAGCGGTTATCTTCCCGCGATTTATTGCACTGGTTCAATATAAAGTGTCTCCTCTCTGCTTTCCCCCTGGCCAACGTCATGTGTCCTCCACTGCAGTGCCTAAATATGGGCTTCCTCCACTCCATACATGGACATCTACGTCACGGAGAGAGGGTATATAAAGGAGTGGGGATTCTCTGAGCATGAGAGTGCGCCCTCAGAGCTCAGAACAGCTAACCTTAGAGCAGAGATAGCCAGATACACACATACAGCGCTTTCTCCCTAACTAAGAACATTTTCACTCAAAAAGTAAAAGTGAATTCAAAGCAACAACAACAACAAATTATCCAAAAGGGCAACACCCTAATTGGATTAAACTAGTGAAAAGAAAAAATATATTAATTATTATTTATCATTAATTTTAGGGAATGAGTAAAAGGGACATCTGATCTAACTACTCTTCTCAGAAAGAAAATAATAAAGTGGATTTGTACACATCTTGGACAAGAGGAGGAACAAGACAAGAAGACTCTTGGAGAACCAGAGAAAAGAGAGAAAGAAATAGAAGATAATATCTCCTCATCCTCAGCAGCAGCAGTAGCAGTCTGACCCTGCTCCCTAAAGTGGACTGGTGATTTCCTCCACCTGAGAGAGGACTATCACCACTCTGCCCAGACTGCACCCAGCCTCGCTGCACTCCTCTCCAGCCTCCAGCGCAGCCTCAGCCCCCTACAGCACCACATCCCTGGAGGATGGCTGCAACCAAGACAGAGATGCTCAATCCAGCCCTGCAGATCTCAGACGCCCTCAGCTTCACCCACTCGCACATGGATAACTATCCCAAGCTGGAGGATATGATGATGTTGAGCTCCGCTGGGACCCCCTTCCTCTCTGCCTCAGCACCCGAGGGAGCAGATTTCGGATCGGGGGAGCCAGGAGAGCAGTATGACCACCTTACTGGAGGTAAGAGTGTCTCCTTGGTCTATTGCTGTATGGAACTACTGTATTGTATTGTATTGTATGATAGACTGCATTCTGCAGTAGCAGAATGCATGGCATGAAACAGTTGATACATAATGCATAATAATGCATGATCATTGTTTGTGTTCAGCTGGCAACTATTAATTACATTTCAGCTTCAAGAGAAGACCCTTGATATGTTGAATATGCTCTTTGAATGAGATATGTCTACTTCTAATTATGTTTAGATTTTCTTTTTAAATAAACAAATTAAATATAATAAAGCAATTTAATGAATGACGATTGGAAATACCTAACCCCCCCAAAATTGAGAATTTGATCAATTAAATTGTAGCTCTTCATCACTTTTGGATTGTATTTGAGCTTCAGCATTGCTCACTCATTGCATACCTTCAGACAGTCTAGAGCTACACTAAAATTGCATTCCTAAAACCAGCTGAACTGCAGTTTCAGTAATCAATTTCCTTTGGCTATGTGGTGGACTTCAAGAGCTTGGCGCGCGTGTGTGTTTGTGTGCGTCACAGAAAAAAAATACAACTGTAAAATAAAATATATCTAAAAATGCATGCAGATGGCTTGGCTTGACTTGCACGACAGCTCTCGTCTATCTTTTGGTTAGTGGAGGAAATGGCTGGTGTGGGAGTTTAGAGGTGGGAAAGAGCTGGGGTTGCTGGGCTGGGAGGGAGGGAGGCTGGTTCTCCTGCTTTGCGTAGGCACCTGCTGCTCTTAGAGAGGAGAGGGGCAACACTGTCCACCTCTGGCAGGATTCCCCTTCTCCCTCCCTCCCTCCTTCCCTCCCTCCCCCCCTCTCTCTCTCCCTCTCTCTCTCTCTCCCTCCCTCCCTCCCTCATGGATATTAATTGATTAATCTTTCTCTTTGCAGATACGTTACCTGATATCTCCATGAACTGTGAGAAGTCGATGGGCGAGCAGAGCTACTCCACCCAGCGGCTGCCTCCCATCTCCTACACCGGCCGCTTCACCATGGAGCCCGCCACCAACAGCAGCAACAGCCTGTGGGCCGAGCCCCTGTTCAGTCTGGTCAGTGGGCTGGTTGCGATCAACCCCCCCTCCACCTCCACCCCATCCTCCTCCGCCTCTCAGACCGGCACCTCTTCCTCGTTGTCCTCCTCTATCTCATCCATCGCCATCTCCTCTCAGAGCTCCGGTCTGAGCTGCTCCGTCCACCACAGTGAGAATAACCCCATCTACTCGGCTGCTCCTACCTACTCCAGCGCCAGCCCTGACATATTTTCCGATCAGGGCCAGTGCTTCCCCAGCCCCGCCGGAGGGTCGCTCCAGTACAACCCTCCAGCCTACCCTAACGGGAAGATGTGTGGCAACAGCTTCCCTGTGCCCATGATCCCTGACTACCTCTTCCCCCAGCAGCAGGGGGAGATTAGCCTTCTACCTGATCAGAAGCCCTTCCAGAACGGGTCAGGCCAGCCCTCCCTCACCCCCCTGTCCACCATAAAAGCCTTCGCCACCCAGACAGGCTCCCAAGACCCGAAGCGTGTCTACCAGTCCCAGGTGATCAAGCCCAGCCGCATGCGCAAGTACCCCAACCGGCCCAGCAAGACGCCGCCCCACGAGAGGCCGTATGCCTGCCCCGTGGAGACATGCGACCGCCGTTTCACCCGCTCAGACGAGTTGACACGCCACATCCGCATCCACACAGGCCAGAAGCCCTTCCAGTGCCGTATCTGCATGCGCAACTTCAGCCGCAGCGACCACCTGACCACGCACATACGCACGCACACCGGTGAGAAGCCCTTCGCCTGCGAGATCTGTGGACGCAAGTTTGCCCGCAGCGACGAGAGGAAGAGGCACACCAAGATCCACATGAGGCAGAAGGACAAGAAGGCGGAAAACGGTGGGATGACTGGGTTGTTGGCTGTAGCAGCAGCTTCAGCATCAGCCCCTTCCCCTGCCTCTAGTTACGCCTCTCCCATCACCTCCTACCCCTCCCCGGTCTCCTCCTACCCCTCCCCAGTCACATCCTGCTACTCCTCTCCCATCCACACCTCGTACCCCTCTCCCTCCATCGCCACCACCTACCCCTCTGTCTCCATGTCCATGTCCACTACCTTTCAGTCCTCCATGGCATCCTCCTTCCCCTCCTCCGTAGCCTCCATCTACACCTCTCCGGTCCCCACCCCGCTATCAGACATGCAGTCCACACTCTCCCCAAGGACAATCGAGATCTGCTAAGGAAGAGAAAGAGAAAACACATTTTATTCTCTCCTCCTCACCACTCAGTACAATCTCTTTGAGGGGAGAAATCAGCATCAAAAGACTTGTTATTCACCTTCTGAAAAGCACTTTTCTGCCTGCTCCCTCCGCAAGCTCTGTTCAGTGAATCCTCAGATTCACCTGAAGAAGAGATAAAACTATACACACGTCAAGGACAAAGACAATATAGAAGACAAAAAGGGATTTTTTCTTTCTCTGTCGATAAAGCAAATGCAGCGCTTCAAACAAGGCATACAAGACTTTCTAGAGCCGGAGTTGAAACTGGCGTAGACAGGTCGTTCCTATTAGTGAATGCACAGACGGAGACAAACAGACAGACAGACTGAACATTGCCTGGTACTAAGGCACGCTTGCCCTCCGAGGCTATCATTTACAGTACACAATGCATTGAATGATATACATAAGCTACATAATATGTATATTGTACTCGTGCCATGTTTTGCTCCTTTTTCCCCCATTCTTTGGTACCATTGATGTGAAAAACTTATTTGCATTGTATTATTTGAAGTGAGCAGGGCCATATTTTCTATTCTAATACTTTCTCTATGATGTAGTGATGACGATGCTGTGATGCGTTTTTTTTTTTACTTTGTTTGATGACGAAATAAGCACTTAAGTATTCAAGCATGTGTTAAGAGTGATGTTAGTTTCTATTGTTTTGTAAATATCATCCACTGGTACTATCTTTCTCTTTCTCACATCATGTGACATATCAGTCTGTTATGTGGACAAAAAAGAGAAAAAAATACAACTTAAACTAAAAAAAAAACTAAACAGCCAACGTTCCCGTTTCTGGTGCCTTTTTGTGAAGCCTTGCTGATGTTTTGACACGGCTGCGTGCGAGAGATGATGCGTTGCGTCTCGCCTTAAGGGTTGAAGGGATATTTTTGTTACAGAATGTAAGTTATGCTCAGACAAAGAGAAAGGGAAGAAAGGGACGAGATGATATGAGGGCACCGCTTCATTTCTTTAGAATGTAAGCAAAATTATAAACTATATTTTTTTAACAGAAGAAATGTAAATATCCACACCTTCAAGTTGGAATGTTGTACTTACCTACTGAGTAGGCATGGGATTCTTTTGTATGTTATATACATGCGGCTCATTATTTTGTGGTTTATGTCTATTTTGTATTTGTGTTTGTTAAATCAAGTGACTGTTTCTGGCTTCTCAACACATTGAATGCGCTTAACTGCCAATGGGATATTTGGTGTACATGATATCCTCCCAGAAATTAAATATAAATAAAACGTAAATATATGTATAGAATTGCCTTCCGTACTTTATTACTGACTGGTTTCAAATATTTCCATTGGTACATGACAAAAATCATATTAGAGCATCTCATTGCATTTCAGGGCTCATATCTGTAGCCTGCATCCTCACCCATCCATCCCATACATTATAGCCTATACATGCACATCATAGGCTATATCATAATCCGATATGTGCATGCTCTATAAGTGGATTCCCCCACAGTTCCCACATCATGGGGACCTTTAGCCTAATTGAAGAGACATTTCCCAGAATGATTTCACGGTCACTACATTGATCATTGTTCTCCTGGTGAACCTTCATTGAGAAAGCAAATGCATGACTCCCATGACTATCTAGACTATATGAAGATGGGGACTAGCAACTTAGATATAATTGTATCTACATGCTACTTTGAGATATTAGGCTAATCGATATGAACCTCGTTCCCTGCTATTTGAGCATGAGCGAAAGTTTTTAAACAAGATTCAAATCATTCAATCGATAGAGGTCTACCCATATTGTTTTTAGATTTTGGACATTCAGGTAATTATTACATAACTAGGTTAAGGGCTCTATTCAATCTGTAGCGCTGAAGATCTGCTTTATAGCACAATTGACAATGAAAGGCAATGTTCCCGCAGTCGCGGACACTGCATTCACTGTAAACACTGCATATGTCGGCTCAATCGGAAATCACCTTGACGTTTTTATGCAGATCTTTTGCGATACTTCTGCGATATGGATTGAATCCAGCCCTTACTACATACAGTGCTTTCAGAAAGTATTCATACCCCTTGACTTATTCCACATTTTGTTGTGTTACAGTCTGAATTCAAAATTGATTAAATAGATTGTTTTCTCACCCATCTACACACAATACCCCATAACGACAAAGTGAAAAAATGTTTTTAGACATTTGTGCTAATCTAATGAAAATGAAATACAGAAATATCTCATTTACATAAGTATTCACACCCCTGAGTCAATACTTTATAGAAGCACCTTTGGGTCTTTCCAGGTAAGTCTCTAAGAGCTTTCCATACCTGGATTGTGCAACATTTTCCCATTATTCATTTCAAAATTCATCAAGCTCTGTCAAGTTGGTTGATGATCATTGCTAGACAACCATTTTCAGGTCTTGCCATAGATTTTCAAGTAGTAATCAAAACTGTAATCTCAGCCGCTCAGAACCATTCACTGTCTTCTTGGTAAGCAACTCCAGTGTAGATTTGGCCTTGTGTTTTAGGTTAGTGTCCTGCTGAAAGGTGAATTAATCTCCCAGTGTCTGGTGGAAAGCAGACTGAACCAAGTTTTCCTCTAGGATTTTGCCTGTGCATAGCTCCATTCCGTTTCTTTTTTATCCTGAAAAACTCCCCAGTCCTTAACGATTACAAGCATACCCATAACATGATGCAGCCACCACTATACTTGAAAATATGGAGAGTGGTAGTAATGTGTTGTATTGGATTTGCCCCAAACATAACACTTTGTATTCAGGACAAAAAGTTAATTGCTTTGCCACATTTTTCACAGTATTACTTTAGTGCCTTGTTGCAAACAGGATATATGTTTAGGAATAATTTGATTCTATATGTATTGTTCTGAGACCGCTTGTGACACTGTGAATTCATCTGCGTGGGGTTATTATCGAATGTTCGAAGCAGATGAAAGCGTGGACAGTAACAAGTGCTCCTCTGGAATCTAGGAGATGATTTTAACCGCCGCCTATTTCAAAGAATATAAGTTACATTGCCATTTATATATTCATCATGATTATCACTGAAAACGTCATCGGCCTAGTGCTCATTCTGATAACTAGACCACTCCACCGTCCCTCTCTTCCATGTGGTGTTCATGCGGCTAGGCTTAATTGTAGGCTTGTATACTACTGAGTCAAATCAAATCAAATTAAATTGTATTTGTCACATGCGCCGAATACAACAGGTGTAGACCTTACTGTCAATGCAAATAGTCCGGGTGGCCATTTGATTTGTTGTTCAGCAGTCTTATGGCTTGGGGGTAGAAGCTGTTAAGGAGCCTTTTGGACCTAGACTTGACACTCCGGTACCGCTTGCTGTGCGGTAGCAGAGAGAACGGTCTATGACTTGGGTGACTGGAGTCTTTGACAATTTTTTGGGCCTTCTTCTGACACCGCCTAGTATATAGGTCCTGGATGGCAGGAAGCTTGGCCCCAGTGATGTATTGGGCTGTACGCACTACCCTCTGTAGTGCCTTACGGTTGGATGCTGAGCAGTTGCCATACAAGGCGGTGATGCAACCGGTCAGGATGCTCTCGATGGTGCAGCTGTAGAACTTTTTGAGAATCTGGGGACCCATGCCAAATATTTTCAGTCTCCTGAGGGGGAAAAGGCATAGTCGTGCCCTCTTTACGACTTTCTTGGTGTGTTTGGACCATGATAGTTTGTTGGTGATGTGGACACCAACGAACTTGAAACTCTCGACCTGCTCAAATACAGTCCCATCGATGTGACTGGGGGCGTGTTTGGCCCTCCTTTTCCTGTAGTCCATGATCATCTCCTTTGTCTTGCTCACATTGAGGGAGAGGTTGTTGACCTGGCACCACACTGCCAGGTCTCTCACCTCCTCCCTATAGGCTGTCTCATCGTTGTCAGTGATCAGGCCTACTACCATTGTGTTGTCAGCAAACTTAATGATGGTGTTGGAGTCGTGCTTGGCCACGCAGTCGTGGGTGAACAGGGAGTACAGGAGGGGACTGAGCATGCACCCCTGAGGGGCCCCCGTGTTGAGGATCAGCGTGGCAGATGTGTTGTTGTCTACCCTTACCACCTGGGGGCGGCCCGTCAGGAAGTCCAGGATCCAGTTGCAGAGGGAGGTGTTTAGTCCCAGGGTCCTTAGCTCAGTGATGAGCTTTGTGGGCAGTATGGTGTTGAACGCTGAGCTGTAGTCAATGAACAGCATTGTCACATAGGTGTTCCTTTTGTCCAGGTGGGAAAGGGCAGTGTGGAGTGCGATTGAGATTATGTCATCTGTGGATCTGTTGGGGCAGTATGAGAATTGGAGTGGGTCTAGGGTTTCCGGGATGATGGTGTTGATGTCAGCCATGACCAGCCTTTCAAAGCACTTCATGGCTACCGACGTGAGCGCTACGGGGCAGTAGTCATTTAGGCAGGTTACCTTCGCTTTCTTGGGCACAGGGACTATGGTGGTCTGCTTGAAACATGTAGGTATTTCAGACTCGGCCAGGGAGAGGTTGAAAATGTCAGTGAAGACCGCGCATGCTCTGAGTACATGTCCTGGTAATCCGTCTGGAGTGATGTAAATTATTTGAGAACATTAATTTATGTGCCAAAATGGAAGGCCTAATTGGCACATGTGATGATAGTTTATCAGTTTTAGTCCTATTTAGATTAATTAATCCAAATTCTGAAGATTAGGCCTACTTAAGAAGCATAGGCTACACAGCCTTTTCATCATGGCGCAGTCATCAAATATCCTTCTCCAACTTTTAAACGTTGCCAAACATCACTGAACCCAGAGCACTATATAACTGTACTAACATCCATATAGTGCAGACAAGTAGGACTAGAGTTTTTTTCCCAAAGTTAGGGTGTGAAATACACTCACCACCAAAATACGCACAAATGCAAACACAGCTAAAAAGGAAGACGGAAAACAAGTGAAAGAGAGAGGCATAGAGGGAAAGGAAAATAATTAAGATAATTAGTCTCCTGATCCCAAATTGACTTTCTAAACTGGGTTTGATGAGGTGTGTGTGTGCGTGTGTGATTTTGCCATGTTAGCAGTGATATCCTCCGTCCCAATGCTCCAGTGTATATCCCTTAGCTAACACTCACAGTCCCCCCAACAGACATCCCTCGACACACCCCTCTTCTCTTCCGCTGACTGAAAGTGTGTATGTGTGTGTATGTGTGTTTCCAAACAAAACAAAACAATGCAGAGACAGGAACAATAACAACAACAGCCGGCAATCAAACAATACAGCACTGCTGGAAGATAAAGGATGCTCCATTTTTCAGGCGGAGAAATCTACATAATTACTGTACTATAATTGAATTATACACAACAATATGTTCAGGCATGGACACACACCCGAACTCACACACACAAGCACAAACCAGCACTGAAGTTCAATTCCTTAGGGGACGTCGCGAGGACCGAGATTATACCTATTCTTCAACTAAAAAGCATTTTAAATTTCACCGCCCGCAGTGTTTTGGAAAGCCAAACGTTTTCCATCATTGTTTACAGTATTATTGTGGTCACAGAGGCTATATGTCTTATGAAAATCCATTAGCGCTTGCTCTAATCTGAAATCACATTGTTGTCTTTGTGAGGTCTAGTTTACTGCCAGATTGCAGCATATGGAGGTATTCAGACTGCATTCAGCGCAAGGCGTGGAGTTATTTTGAGCCAACTTTGTCACACTGTGTCCAACACACCAACTTCAGAGACGGGAGGGCAATTTCTTTGAAAGTGCCTGGGATGTGTGCATTACCGTTTCCCTTTGCTGCTGTTCCAAGGATTTCTAGCACATACAGTATCAAAGCTCACTTGCAGGCATGTTCTGTTTGAGAAGGGGTGGTTGGGAGCAGAATGAGTGTTGTGGCTTCACTGTGCCCTAACCCACAATGGAGCCACCTCATGGCCCCCACAGGCTTCCACTTCAAGAGCCCTTTGTTCAAAAATGTACTTGTTCTCTTATTCTTTTTGGGGAGCTGTGTAATAGGGTACAAAAAGCATGACGAAAAGGGAGTAATTCCTTTCTCCCTTAGTCCCTTCTCCCTCTAATTTACTCTCTCTCTCCTTCGCTCTTTCTCTCTCTCCTTCGCTCTTTCTCTTTCTCCTTCGCTCTTTCTCTCTCTCTTTCTCTCTTTCTCTCTATCCTTCGCTCTTTCTCTCTCTCCTTCACTCTTTCTCTCTCTCTTTTGCTCTTTCTCTCTATCCTTCGCTCTTTCTCTCTCTCCTTCTACCTGTCTCTGCTTCACTCTTTCTTTATGTTATCTTCCCTTTCCCTCTCACTCTCCTTCTCTCTCCATCTCTATCTCCATCTCTTTCCCTCTCACTCTCCTTCTCTCTCCATCTCTATCTCCATCTCTTTCCCTCTCACTCTCCTTCTCTCTCCATATCTATCTCCATCTCTTGCCCTCTCACTCTCCTTCTCTCTCCATCTCTATCTCCATCTCTTTCCCTCTCACTCTCCTTCTCTCTCCATCTCTTTTCCTCTCACTCTCCTTCTCTCTCCATCTCTATATCCATCTCTTTCCCTCTCACTCTCCTTCTCTCTCCATCTCTATCTCCATCTCTTGCCCTCTCACTCTCCTTCTCTCTCCATCTCTCTCTCCATCTCTTTCCCTCTCACTCTCCTTCTCTCTCTATCTCTATCTCCATCTCTTTCCCTCTCACTCTCCTTCTCTCGCTCTCCTCTCTCCTGTGCGCTGCTGATTTAACTGGCGATGCTAATGATCCATCCCCTCTATTCTGATGCAAGGTCTGTCTGCACGGTTCCCTTTCATCCACATACAAATGTGATCTTATTGCCTCTTCACCCTCGGGCCTTTTAAGATGCCTTTTTGAAATATGCTGTTTGATAAGCACATCATTGGCTAAGTCCCCGCAGTGATTAGAGCTGGCTTTAATGTGAGCAGGGAGTGAGGCTGGAGCTCCTGAACCTCGGGCCCCTGGCCCCTGGCTCCTGGCTCCTGGCTCCTGGCTCCTGGCTCCTCGGCCCTTGGCATATGTTGGGGCCACTGGGAGCTCACTGTAGTGGTGAAGAGGGCACACACACACACACACACACACACACACACACACACACACACACACACACACACACACACACACACACACACACACACACACACACACACACACACACACACACACACACACACACACACACACACACGGCTGCTCCAAAACAGCTGTCTCTCATCCTCTGACCTCAGCAGGGAGAGATTAAACAGGGGGAGGACACTAGGGGGGATGAGCCTCTCAGTCTCTCAGACACTCCGCCTCTGTGTGAATGAAGCCCTTACTGGTACGGTATCCCACATCTCTATTCCAGGAGGAGGACAGGGACTGTGGAAGTAGGATTTGCTTGAAGGTCTTTTTGCTGTGCTTCTTGTAGAGATACACAGTGATCTCATTTTGAGTAGGATGTGCAGGATGCCTTTTCATCACTATCTCCCTGACCACTAGGGAGCACAGGATACAATTACTGTAGCAGGTGCTTTTAATCATTTCTCACGCACCATTTCATGCACCCAAAACCTTTTAATTCTTGTGGATGTTCACACAGTATGTCTATTTTCCTATTACACTTTATGGGCCCCCAGGCCCTGTTATTTGGGTTTGTTATTACAAACAGAGTGCCATGTGTTTTGCTTAAAGATGAGGTCAGTAAAGATGGTCCGAGATGCGGCCGTTTATCAATGACATTGTTTATTATGACAGGTCTGGGCCTTGTGATTTAGGCATGAAATCTGTGTTCCGCCAGGCTGAGAAAACGTCTGTCTGCCAGCTCTGACGTCACCACTCAATTATCTCCCAACGCTGTCAGACCTGACCAGACCGCTCTCACACCAAGCTGACCCAACAGATGCACGTTTTAACGTCTACCCACACACATATACGCATGCATGCAGGATATCACCTGTTGCTCTCCCCAGCTTGGCTCGGTTGGGAGTGTGTGTATGTCCGTGTGTGTGTGTGCGTTTGTGTGTGTGGCTCTACTTCGGCCTCAACACTAGCCATTATTCCGAATACGATTACTCTTTCAGTAGTGTTAATTGCATTTCCAAGGACACATGCTTTTTCAAGTACAGTCCCATCGAAATAGACAACAAAAACAATAACTCTCTCAAGTATCACCAAATGAAATGCCACTTCTACTCCACTTCAAGTAGCGCACTGCTTTAACAAATGCACCTAGGTGGCAGGGAAACACAAACAGATCCCCCATAAGCCTCCAGGGTTGTTTCCCTCTCTTTCCCAGCCTGGCTATCGGATACGATCACTGTACACAGCCTGTAAGACTAAAGTAAATAAATACAGTCAAGCACTTCAGAGAGGCGTCGGCTTCTATCATGATAAAACTGATGCTATGCTACACTCCACTTCCCCCCTCCTAGTACAGTCGTGGTCAAAAGTTTTGAGAATGACACAAAAATTAATTTGGGGTAAAGTAAATTTCTCTGATGATCCCCTTTTCGATTGTTACAGTCCTGTGTAATGCCAACAATAAAGCATCCTGAGACATTTTACATTTACATTTACGTCATTTAGCAGACGCTCTTATCCAGAGCGACTTACAAATTGGTGCATTCACCTTATAGCCAGTGGGATAAACATTTTACACATTTTTATGATTTGATTAGTTTTTTTTTCTAATTATTTCATTTATGATTTTATATATATATTTTTTTTCTTAAAATCTATTTTATCATTTTTTAGTATATCTTGTTTTCTTTTTTACCTTAATTTTCTTTTCTTTTCTTTTTGACCTTTTCTTTTTCTTTTCTTTTTTATTATTTTTTTCCTTTTTTGGGGTGGGGTGGGGTGGGGTAGAAGGATTACTTTATCCTATCCCAGGTGTTCCTTAAAGAGGTGGGGTTTCAAGTGTCTCCGGAAGGTGGTGAGTGACTCCGCTGTCCTGGCGTCGTGAGGGAGCTTGTTCC
Source organism: Coregonus clupeaformis (assembly GCF_020615455.1). NCBI lineage: Eukaryota > Metazoa > Chordata > Actinopteri > Salmoniformes > Salmonidae > Coregonus > Coregonus clupeaformis. The sequence goes on from NC_059194.1 coordinate 31,996,797, forward strand.
ACCATTGGGGTGCCAGAGCAGCGAACAGTTTTGACTGGGCTGAGCGGGAACTGTGCTTCAGCAGAGGTAGGGGAGCCAGCAGGCCAGAGGTGTATGAACGCAATGCCCTCGTTTGGGTGTAGGGACTGATCAGAGCCTGAAGGTACGGAGGTGCCGTTCCCCTCACAGCTCCGTAGGCAAGCACCATGGTCTTGTAGCAGATGCGAGCTTCAACTGGAAGCCAGTGTAGTGTGCGGAGGAGCGGGGTGACGTGAGAGAACTTGGGAAGGTTGAACACCAGACGGGCTGCGGCATTCTGGATGAGTTGTAGGGGTTTAATGGCACAGGCAGGGAGCCCAGCCAACAGCGAGTTGCAGTAGTCCAGACGGGAGATGACAAGTGCCTGGATTAGGACCTGTGCCGCTTCCTGTGTAAGGCAGGGTCGTACTCTCCGAATGTTGTAGAGCATGAACCTACAGGATCGGGTCACCGCCTTGATGTTAGCGGAGAACGACAGGGTGTTGTCCAGGGTCACGCCAAGGCTCTTCGCACTCTGGGAGGAGGACACAACGGAGTTGTCAACCGTGATGGCGAGATCATGGAACGGGCAGTCCTTCCCCGGGAGGAAGAGCAGCTCCGTCTTGCCAAGGTTCAGCTTGAGGTGGTGATCCGTCATCCATACTGATATGTCTGCCAGACATGCAGAGATGCGATTCGCCACCTGGTTATCAGAAGGGGGAAAGGAGAAGATTAGTTGTGTGTCGTCTGCGTAGCAATGATAGGAGAGGCCATGTGAGGATATGACAGAGCCAAGTGACTTGGTGTATAGCGAGAATAGGAGAGGGCCTAGAACTAAGCCCTGGGGGACACCAGTGGTGAGAGCACGTGGTGCGGAGACAGCTTCTCGCCACGCCACTTGGTAGGAGCGACTGGTCAGGTAGGACGCAATCCAAGAGTGAGCTGCGCCGGAGATGCCCAGCTCGGAGAGGGTGGAGAGGAGGATCTGATGGTTCACAATATCAAAGGCAGCAGACAGGTCTAGAAGGACAAGAGCAGAGGAGAGAGAGTTAGCTTTAGTAGTGCGGAGAGCCTCCGTGACACAGAGAAGAGCAGTCTCAGTTGAATGACCAGTCTTGAAACCTGACTGAGACCATTCATATGTGGGGTTGCTTCTCAGCCAAGGGAGTAGGCTCACTCACAATTTTGCCTAAGAACACAGCCATGAATAAAGAATGGTACCAACACTTCCTCAGAAATCAACTTCTCCCAACCATCCAAGAACAGTTTGGTGATGACCAATGCATTTCCAGCATGATGGAGCACCTTGCCATAAGGCAAAAGTGATAACTCAGGGAACAAAACATTGAAATGTTGGGTCCATGGCCAGGAAACTCCCCAGACCTTAATCCCATTGAGAACTTGTGGTCAATCCTCAAGAGGCAGGTGGACAAACAAAATCCCACAAATTCTGCAAGAATGGGCTGCCATCAGTCAGGATGTGGCCTAGAAGTTAATTGACAGCATGCCAGGGCGGATTGCAGAGGTCTTGAAAAAGAAGGGTCAACACTGCAAATATTGACTCTTTGCATAAACTTAATGTAATTGTCAATAAAAGCCTTTGACATGCTTGTAATTATACTTCAGTATACCATAGTAACATCTGACAAAAATATCTAAAAACACTGAAGCAGCAAACTTTGTGAAGACCAATACTTGTTTCATTCTCAAACTTTTGACCACGACTGTACACAGCAGGGTGCTAGCTACTGTATTGTATGTTTAGAGTGGTGTACAGGAGATAGAGATGTAATGTATAGATCTGTCACAATGCCCTATTCTTCACAACAGAAAGCCATACTGCTGAAATACATGATATACAGTTTTATGTATGGGATATGATGGATATTGATCAGTGGAGTCTCCTCTGAGGAGGAAGGTCATGACCATTCTACTCAGTGAATTTTATAAAAATTAAAATAGCTAAACATTAAAAAAGTGATCCTTTTTAGATCAAACCATACAAAAAAATATTCACTTCACCAAATAACTGATTAAAACACACTCATTTGCAATGAAGGTCTACAGTAGCCTCAACAGCACCCTCTAGGGTAGCACCATGGTATAGCCGGAGGACAACTATTTTCTGTCCTCTTCTGGGCACATTGACTTCAACACAAACCCTACGAGGCTCATGGTTCTCACCCCCTTCAATAGACTTACACAGTAATTACGACGACTTCCGGAGGAGGTTCTCCAACCTATCAGAGCTCTTGCAGTATGAACTGACATGTTGTCCAAAGGATCAGATAATAATTAATCTAGCATTGAAAGCATAAGCTACAGCTAGCTAGCAGTGTAATGAATTAAGTGTGGTGAGCTCCTTCGTCTATGCCTGCCTGGTGGTGACAGTGGTGTCAGGGGGCTTAAGACAGATCAGGAGCATAAATATCTCTGCTGCAAGCTTTCGGTTTTATTAACTTATTGCCACCAGGGCCCACCAGTGTTACTGCTAAACTGCTTGCTGTACACTGTACTGCGTAATTGTACACATGGATTGGATTGTCGGTTTACTAACACATTAGTTCTTGTTCTTTGACTATAATATTAATATAGTGACAAAGATGTAGGCTGTATAGCATTTAGCGTTTATGGTATGAAGGTTTTGCTTGGAGAGCCCTGGTTTGGACTAATGATTACACCCCAGATCAGCTAGATCAGGGACGGGCAACTCCAGTCCTCTGGGGCCTGATTGGTTTCACACTTTTGCCCCAGCCTCAGCTAACACACCTGACTCCAATAATCTACTAGCCTAATCATGATATTCAGTTTAGAATGCAATTAGTTTAATCAGCTGTGTTTGCTAGGGATGGGGAAAAAGTGTGACACCAATCAGGCCTCTAAGGACTGGAGTTGCCCATCCCTGAGCTAGATGCAGGCAAGAGTGTGCAAGGCGGTATTGCATGTGTCACTGTCTGCAGGGGTGTCATGCACCCCAAAAATCTGAGGGAGCACAAATTAAGTGAGGATGGCTGTGGGTGGTTAGCCCCCTGTCCATAAATTGGATACATTTGCAATAGCAATAACAGCTTTTTCCTGCAATCTAGAGCCATAATCATTATGCTTAATTCTATGTCAAAAATATGTGTATTTTTCTGCGTATCTTAGTTTTAAGAAACTAAATATGCTTCTCTGCATCTCTGCTAGTTTTGAGGTTGGGCGATTGGGAACCTATCTGGGCTAGCTAAAGCCAACTTCATAAAATTGTTAGGTGACAAGTAGTATTACAGAGAATATATATTTTTTAATTGTTATGATTATTATTATTATTATTACTAAACAGGACAAATCTGAGGGGGCAAATCTGTGCCCCCTATGGGCATGATGACTCTGACTGTCTGTCACCTTGATTAATTCAATTTGTCTCTCCATCTGTGCACATACATTATAAACTTTCATTTGTAGGCTAGGTTGTACAGTGCCTTGCAAAAGTATTCATCCCCCTTGGCGTTTTTCCTATTTTCTTGCATTACAACCTGTAATTTAAATTGATTTTTATTCGGATTTCATGTAATGGACATACACAAAATAGTCCAAATTGGTGAAGTGAAATGAAAAAAATAACTTGTTTCAAAAAATTGTAAAATATAAACAACGAAAAAGTGGTGCGTGCATATGTATTCACCCCCTTTGCTGCAAAGCCCCTAAATAAGATCTGGTGCAACCAATTACCTTCAGAAGTAACATAATTAGTTAAATAAAGTCCACATGTGTGCAATCTAAGTGTCACATGATCTCAGTATATATACACCTGTTCTGAAAGGCCCCAGAGTCTGCAACACCACTAAGCAAGGGGCACCACCAAGCAAGCGGCACCATGAAGACCAAGGAGCTCTCCAAACAGGTCAGGGACAAAGTTGTGGAGAAGTAGAGATCAGGAGTGGGTTATAAAAAAATATCAGAAACTTTGAACATCCCACGGAGCACCATTAAATCCATTATTAAAAATTGGAAAAATATGGCACCACATCAAACCTGCTGGCCGAGTTTTGGTGAGATGGCCGCCCACCAAAACTCACACACCAGGCAAGGAGGGCATTAATCAGAGAGGCAACAAAGAGACCAAAGATAACCCTGAAGGAGCTGCAAAGCTCCACAGCGGAGATTGGGAGTATCTGTCCATATAACCACTTTAAGCCGTACACTCCACAGAGCTGGGCTTTACGGAAGCGTGGCTAGAAAAAACTTGAGTGGTTTAAGGGAAAACATTTAAATGTCTTGGACTGGCCTAGTCAAAGCCCAGACCTCAATCCAATTGAGAATATGTGGTATGACTTAAAGATTGCTGTACACCAGCGGAACCCATCCAACTTGAAGGAGCTGGAGCAGTTTTGCCTTGAAGAATGGGCTAAAATCTCAGTGGCTAGATGTGCCAAGCTTATAGAGACATACCCCAACATACTTGCTACTGTAATTGCTGCAAAAGGTGGCTCTACAAAGTATTGACTTTGGGGGGTGAATAGTTATGCACGCTCAAGTTTTCTTTTTTTTGGTCTTTTTTCTTGTTTGTTTCACAATAAAAATTATTTTGCATCTTCAAAGTGGTAGGCATGTTGTGTAAATTAAATTATACAAACCCTCAAAAAATCCATTTCAATTCCAGGTTGTAAGGCAACAAAATAGGAAAAATGCCAAGGTGTGTGAATACTTTCGCAAGCCACTGTAGCAACCTCATGATGGGTATTATGTAGGGCAAATTCAAGTATCATGTCGTAGCCTAAACCTATTGATGTTACATTGAGCAGGGTGAATGGAATATGAATGACAGTCATCCAATATGCTGTAATAGAAATAAGGCCATGCTCATAATTGTTTTTATTGTCCTCCCTACTCTTGAACGGCACGAACCGCCACTGAGAAGGAAAGCCTTCCTGAAGATTGTTGTATTTAGTCACGACGACTAGTGAGGAGACCAACGGTTAAGAGGTTGGTTAGCAAAACTGACGTAGATCAGTATCTATATTCATTCTACTTCATCCTCATGCTAAGCCTCCCTTGGTTGGATGAGTTCCCAGACCTCAATGTGTGTCGTAAGGATTCGCTGCGTCATTGATGGGTCAGTGGTTTTACTGGAAGGTCATAGGATAATGAGAGTCATAGTGGTTTCACAAGAACCAAGCCAATAGTACAGTACACAGTAAGTGACCAGTTTTACCACACTAATTCAAAGTCATGGGGTTTGGTGGTTGTGGTCAGATAGCGATTTGTCAGCTTAGCAGAAACTATTGTCCAAAGGGACCGCAGGATCGCTGTTGGTAAGCTTTAACTTATTTCTGTAAAGCTAAATATTTTCATGGAATATTTGTTGATAGGGTAGAACAATGCTTTATTCACAGAAATACTCTGGCTGTCAGTCATATTGCTTAATTATAGAGTTTGTTACTATGATGTGTTTAAAACGTACAATCTTTTCGCTGAAAGAAAGAATGAGTGCTGATGGGAAATCTCTTTCGTCCAGATGTCCAATAAGGTGACATCATCAACTCTGTCAATCAAAACCTCAGGAAGTAGTGGTGCTAAGGATGCTGCAGCACCCCTTAAAACCAGAATAAAACTAAAAAAAGTTGTGCACTGGGCCTTTACTAGTCATGTATTAGCGGAGTGATATAGCTGTCTCTAGCACAGGCAACAAAACAAAAATCTGTGCATACAAAAAACTGCTAGATCCATGTCCTCGTTCAGCCACAACTCTGAGAAACATCGATATTACAGTTTTTCAGTTCCTGTTGAAAAAAATTGTTTTTAACAAAAGTTGTGCACTGGGCCTTTACTAGTCCTGTATTAGTGGACCGATACAGCCATCTGTAGCGCGAAAACATCGCAGCACCCACACCCCCAAAGATCTTCCCGTAGCTATGGCAATTGTCCTACTCCTACCCGACACACTACAGCCACCTGCTACGAACTGTAGTGAGAGAACATGCGGTTCATACAAACACACACACACTCAATCTATTTCCTCCCTTCTTTTCCCATATCTGTCCCTTTCTCCCTGCGTAGTGCCGACAGACCTCATCATAATTTAATATTTTACCATAAAGTCCCCTTCACAGCCAAGAGCCATTCAGAATCCATTGACTCAGTCATTAGGTAATGACTTCATGCATGTGGAATGAATTTATGATAAATAACGTAATGTGCCACATGAAGAAAGCTTCAGTCACGCAACCAAAACAGTGGCAAATGCAATGCACTGGGATAACTAATAGCACTTGTCACAGGGAGAGGGAAGCACTTTGTCCTGCTAGATACACTGGCTGACTTGTATGCTTTCTGTAGTTGTGTGTGTGCGCGAGTGTGTGCACACGTACACACACCTCTCCATGCTTGCATTCCCTTGTGCCCTGTGTTAGGTGTTACAGGTATTTCAAAAGAAACACACCTACAAGAGGTTATGTAAGAGCCCTCTCCATCCTGCCAGCGTTAAGCTCCTTTTGTAATGACATGATCACTCCCTC